>NC_135912.1:7724721-7799075 GCF_964194155.1 Cetorhinus maximus | reverse complement strand
CAAATACACAGACCAACTGGTAAGAGCCTTCACTCAAAACCCCTTTCACAGTCCTCTCACGTCCCTTTCTAAATCTTACCACCACCTCTCGGCCCTGCCCCTGTCCCTGTGCCACCCCTGTGCCCGCTAACCTCCGATTCGTGAATGTTGATCCTTATGATTGTGGGAGCTTGCTGTGCGCGGGTTAGATGCTGTGTTTCTGCCAACGTAACAGCGATTACATTTCAAAAGCACACCGTGGCCGTAAACACTCTGGGATGTCCTGAAGTCGTGAGAGGTGCTATAGGAATGCAGATTTGCGCGCGCGCTATCCTTTTATAAGTCATAAATGGGAGGAAATGAGTGGGCCTTTGCTTGCTTCTCCCGATGCTATTGGGTTTAATCAATCTCCGAATGCTGATTCCTGTATAACGTGTGGAGTTTGTGAGGGAGTGTGAGTGCAAACGTCTCCAATTCACTTTTTTGGCTTTTTGCCTGAAGGTGCAACTAGCTCACCGTGAGAAAGTCGCGCTCTACGTCGATTTGGAAGACGTTGCAGAGGAAGATCCCGAGCTGGTGGACTCGATCTGTGAGAACACGCGGCGATACGTGAACCTCTTCGCTGATGCCGTCCAGGAGCTGTTGCCACGTTTCAAGGCGAGAGAGGTAAGGCAGGGGAAGGTAGTGGAACGTTGCGGTGGTGGGGTGGGGTGGGGAGTTCAGCTTCAAGTACTGTACCTCTTCCCGTCCGCCCTCGATCACCAGACTCTGGTGGAACTCAGGGTGGATTGGCCCGGTTGGTTTTAACAGCGTCCCTGGGGATGTGACTGATGAATGTTTGCTCTTCCACTGCAGGTGGTGAGCAAGGATGCCCTGGATGTTTACATCGAACATCGGCTGATGATGGAGCAGCGGACGCGAGATCCCAATGAGGTCCACGACGCTCAGAACCAGTACCCACAGGAGCTCCTGCGCAGATTGTGAGTGTGGCCTGTGGGCTTTAGTTGGATGCCGGTTGGAGACAAGATGGTGAGAGGCCCCAGTTTAGAGGGTTGGCATATCGGGGCTCAGGTGATGGCCCTGCACTGGCGCCTGCCTCCCGGTCCCTTACAGCAAGCGTTAAGGCAGGCAAAGAGACCATTCGGCCCACCGTGCCTGTGATAGCTCTGTGAAAGAGCTATCCCCTTGGACGCTTAGAAGCGAAATACAGCGGATGCTGTAAACCCAAAGTGAAAACAGGAAATGCTCGAAACACTCAGCGGGCTGCCCGCCTCTGTGGCGGGAGAAACCGAGCTAACGTTTCAGCTGGCTGACCTTTCGCCAGAACTGGCCTTCGGGCTGGGAGGGGAGTAACGTCCTGCCTTGCTGCCAGACTTGAGCCTCCGGTGCTTTGTTGGCACGATGGTGGCTGGTGGTTTTTTTTTTTTGCTTGGGACCTGCCGAACGGGGCGGAGGGAAACCTTTCTGAGGGTCTTGTCGGGAGGGGTGGCCCCGCGGGAGTGCGGCGCTGTCACTGTCACCGAAGCTCTTTCCTCTGGGTGTAAAACAGCCCATGATGCTCTCTGTAAGAGTGGGAGGAGGTCTCCTGGACAGTATTTGCCTCGACCAGTGCCAATGAAGTCGTCATCACATTGCTGTTTGACCAAAGCTTGTTGCTGCCTTGCTTGTTACAGTACTGGAGTGATCGCCAAAGCACTTCAATATCTCTGAAGTGATTGTGACTTTGCTCAGGTTACGAAAGATGTGGTTGGATTGAGAGCTCTGACTTTGACTGGTGGGTTAGAGAGTCGGGGGGTGGGGGGGTGCCGCAGGGAATGAAAGAAGGTCAACGAGTGAGGTGGGGGCCGCTTCCTCGGACTCCGGTCTGCCGTTAATCGGTCTGTAAACGGACGCCCTGCTTTTCTCTGCTCTCCGCAGCGAGGTTTATTTCAAGCCTCCCAGCACCGCCAAGCCCAAGGTGATCAGAGACGTGAAGGCAGACAGCATCGGGAAGCTCGTGACTGTCCGAGGCATCGTCACCAGGGTGACAGAGGTCAAGCCCATGATGGTGGTCGCCACGTACACGTGTGATCAGTGTGGAGCAGAAACCTACCAGCCGGTAAGCACAGAGCATCTCGTCCAACGAATGCAGATCACTCGGAGGGCGGTGAGCTGTGACAGGGACTGGGAGGATGTTTTGTTGGAGGGGTAGTGAGTGTTAATGAGTGAGGGGGCTCTGTGGAGCCAGTGTCCGTGAACCCCACATCTCTGTTCCTGCACTATTTGCAAAACACTGTCTCTCCTCATGGTCCCTACCGAAATGCATCACTTCACACTCCTCTGCCGTCAGTTTCATTTTTCTTTATTCATTCGTGGGATGTGGGCTTCGCTGGCTGGGCCCAGCATTTATTGCCCATGCCTAATTGCCCCCTTGAGAAGGTGGTGGTGAGCTGCCTTCTTGAACCGCTGCAGTCCCTGTGGTGTAGGTACACCCACAGTGCTGTTAGGGAGGGAGTTCCAGGATTTTGACCCAGCGACAGTGAAGGAACGGCCGATATATTTCCAAGTCAGGGTGGTGTGTGTGGCCTGCAGGGGAATTTGCAGGTGGTGGTGTTCCCATCTATCTGCTGCCCTTGTCCTTCTAGGTGTTAGCGGTTGTGGGTTTGGAAGGTGCTGTCAGAGCAACCTTGGTGACTTGCTGCAGTTCACCTTGTAGATGGTACATACTGCTATGTTTCTGACCATTTCACCCTATCACTGTCATCTCGAAGTCTGTTCCTATCCTCATTGTTTGCAACACTTCCGTACTTTGTATCAGCTGCCAGGCCAGTGTATCAGAATGAGCAGTGGTCCTACTGCTGACCCCTGGTGAATGCCATTGTATACTTCACTTCACTTTGAAACTCACCTATTCACCACTACTCTCTGCTTCTTGTACCTGAGGTCATTTTGTATCCAGTCTGCCACTTCCCCAGTAACCTCATAGGTTTCAGTTTTGCCAACAAAGTCGTATTTGTCGTCCTTTAACAAGTCCATACAACGCCACCAGAGTTGCCTTTGTCGATCCTCCATTGCTTCATTGAAGAGCTCAAATCATACATGCCAAACACAGTTGTCCTTTTGAGTTTGTCCTTTTGTGGATATGGCCCCCTCAGTGTCAAGACGGGTGGAGGAGTTGTGGGGGGTATTATGGGGGTGGGAGGGGTAGGGGGATTAGGGGGTGGGGGGATTAGGGGGCAGGTGGGGAGGGGTGGGGGGATTAGGGGGCAGGTGAGGAGGGGTGGGGGGATTAGGGGGCAGGTGGGGAGGGGTAGGGGGATTAGGGGGTGGGGGGATAAGGGGGCAGGTGGGGACAGGTAGGGGGTTTAGGGGGGCGGGAGGGGTGGGTGCAGGCGAGGAGAGGTGGGGGGGATTAGGGGGCGGGCTTATTATTACTATTATTATTATCGTGGTGTCAGAGGGCGTATTGGAGATGGGCTGCTGCACCTTGTGCAGTGTTGAGATGGATAAGCTCGGGGCTCTGGAACTTGCTGTGAATCTTCCCCTGCCGCTGGGGTGTGGGTTTTGTTGAAGGGCAGCCTCTGATTGAAAGCCCCTTGCGTTGGGTTCCTGTTTCAGATCCAGTCTCCGAGCTTCATGCCGCTGATCATGTGCCCGAGCCGAGAGTGTCAAACCAACAAATCAGGAGGAAGGCTGTACCTGCAGTCGCGGGGGTCAAAGTTCATCAAATTTCAGGAAATTAAAATCCAGGAACATGTAAGTGGCTGAAGCCAGGCTTTGCTTCCTTTCAGGACTGTTGTGGGGGAGGTGTGAAGGGGCTTCTGCTTTCTGTTGCTCTATCAGGATGTTGATAAGCGCCTTGTCTCCTCAGAGCGACCAGGTACCTGTGGGAAACATTCCTCGCAGCATGACGGTGTACAGCAGGGGGGAAAACACAAGACTGGCGCAGCCCGGGGACCACGTCAGCATCACTGGCATCTTCCTCCCCATGATGCGGACTGGCTTCAGGCAGGTGGTTCAGGTAAGAGCACGAGATGAAGGGCTTAACGTCAATTTGACCGAGTGTGGCATCGAGGTCCTGGCGAAACTGAAGTCGATGGGAATTGGGGGGTGCGGGGCCAACTCTCCACTGGAGGCAGTGGTTGTTGGAGGTCAATCATCTCAGCTCCGGGACGTCACTGCAGGAGTTCCTCAGGGTAATGCCCCAGGCCCAACCTTCTTCAGCTGCTTCATCAATGACCTTTCCTCCATCATAAGGGGAGAAGTTCACCGATAATTAGTGTTCACCATTCGCGATTCCTCAGATACTAAAGCAGCCTGTGGCCGTATGCATCATACTTGGACAACATTCAGGCTTGGGCTGATACGTGGCGAGGTAACATTCGTGCCACACGAGAGTGCCGGGTGATGACCATCTCCAACATGAGAGAAATTAATCATCGCTTGTTGACATTCAATGGCATTGCAATCACTGAATCCTCCACTATCAACATCCTCTGGGTTACCATTGACCAGAAACTGGACTAGCCATATAAATACTGTGGCTTCAAGAGCAGGTCAGCGGCTGGGAATTCTGTGGTGAGTAACTCACCTCCTGACTCACCAAAACCATCTACAAGGCACAGGTCAGGAGTGTGATGGAATACTCCCCACTTGCCTGGATGAGTGCAGCTCCCACAACACTCAAGCTTGACATCATCCAGGACAAAGCATCCCGCTTGATTGGCACCCCATCCACCACCTTCAACATTCACTCCCTCCATCACTGACAGACAGCGGCAGTAGCGTTGCCCAATCTACAGGGCATTGGTGAGGCCACATCTAGAGTACTGTGTGCAATTGTGGTCACCTTAAGAAGGGATATACTCTCATTGGTTCAGAGAAGGTTTACCGGGTTGGATTTGAAGGTGAAGGGGTTTATCTTGTGAGGAAAGGTTGGGCCTGTATTCATTGGAGTTTAGAAGACAAATGCATAAGATTCTGAGGGGGCTTGACAGGGTAGATACTGTGAAGATGTTTCCCCTTATTGGGGAATCTAGCACTAGGGGGCACAGTTTAATAATAAGGGGTCTCCCATTTAAGACTGTGATGGGGAGGAAATTTTTTCTGAGGGTCATTAGTGTTTGGAATCCTCTCTCCCAGAGAGTGGAGGCAGGACCATTGAATATATTCAAAGCTGAGTTAGACAGATTTTTCGACTGTCTGAGTCAATGGTCCAGAGAGGCGGCGGGAAAGGGTAGTTGAGGCCACGATTAAATTCGCTGTGATCTTATTGAATGGTGGAGCTCGAGGGGGTCTAGTGACCGACTGCTGCTCCTAATTGTTGGGTGTCCTTATCATGATGGGTCCAGAGTAGATGGAGAGAATTGGTTCCCATTAGCCAAAGGGTTGGGAGCCCTGGGTTGGGGGGAGCACCGAAGGAAGGTGAATGTGGATTGAACAAAAGTGGCACGGAATAAAAAGCCTTATTGAACAGCGAGTGGTTAGGATCTGGAATGCGCTGCTTGAGTGTGGTGGAGGCAGATTCACCGTGACTTTTGATGGGAATTAAATAAAGGCCTGAACGGGAGAAAGCTTGCAAGGCCACGGGGGCAAAGGGTTGAGTCGCTCTCGCAGAGAGCGGGCCTAGACACAAGGGACTGACTGACCTCCCCTCCGGTGCCATGACCATTCTCTAGTTCTAACTGGCCGCTCTGATTTTAGGGCCTGCTCTCTGAGACGTACCTGGAAGCTCACCGCATCAGCCAGATGAATAAAACTGAAGATGACGAACTGGGAGCCCAGGAACTGAGCGAGGATGAGCTGAAACAAATCACGGGTCAGTATGGAGTGGACCCGCGGGGGTGCCGCAGTGCCCCTGTCGGTTGTGTGCACAGTTAGCGGGTGCCTCGTCCGTCACTGCCAAGCAGTGAAACGAGTTAGTGAGATGCGCTGGGGGCCCCTGGCTTGACTCTTGAACTGCCCCGGGGTTAATGAAGACAAGTCATAAAGCCAGAGTGAGTGAACACCTTCGGCAAGGCACAGTGAGTCGTTGCATAACCAATTGTGGCAGAGCTGGGGTGTGCTCATCATTGGGGTGTGGCATTCGTGGCACATCTGATGCCACTGTCTGTACCCGAGGATTGTTGAGTGGGCGAAGATCTAGTAAATGGAGTATAATGTGGGAAAATGTGAAGTTGTCCATTTTTGGCAGGAAGAATTTTTTAAAAGTATGTGATCAGGCTGGGGAGTCTAGAACCAGGGGCCACAGCCTCAGGCTACGGGGCAGGCCATTTAGCACTAAGATAAGGAAAAATTCCTTCACTGAGGGTGGTCAACCTGTGGAATTCTCTACCACAGAGGAGGCTGGGTCACTGAGTATAGTCGAGAAAGAAATTGAGACGTTTTTGGATGTTAGGGGCGTCAAGGGATATGGAGAGAAAGCGGGAATGTGGTGTTGAGGTGGAGGATCAGCCATGATCTCATTGAATGGCGGAGCAGGCTCGAAGGGCCGAATGGCCTACTCCTCCTGGTTTCTATGGTGAGAGATTGCAGAGCTCTGTGATGCAGAGGGAACTGAATGTCTTAGTGCATGAATCGCAGAAAGTTAGTTTGCAGGTACAGCAAGTAATCAGGGAAGCTAATAGAATGTTATCATTTATTGTGAGGGGAATTGAATACAAAAGTAGGGAGGTTATGTTTTGGTTATACACTGCATTGGTGAGGCCACATCTGGAGTACTGTGTCCGGTATTGGTTTCCTTATTTAAGGAAAGACGTAAATGCGTCAGAGCAGTTCACAGAAGGTTTACTAGACTAATACCTGGAATGGGAGGGTTGTCTTATGAGGAAAGGTTGGGCAGGTTAGGCTTGTATCCACTGGAGTTTAGAAGAGTGAGAGGCGACTTGATTGAAACCTATAAGATCCTTGAGGGGTCTTGACAGGGTGGATGTGGAGAGGATGTTTCCCCTTGTGGGAGAATCTAGAACTGGGGATCGCCCATTTGAGACTGAGTTGAGATTTTTTTCCTGTGGTGAGTCTTTGGAACTCTCTTCCTCAAAAGGCAGTGGAAGCAGAGTCTTTGAATATTTTTAAGGCAGAGCTAGATAAATTCTTGATCAGGAGGTGAAAGGTTACCGGGGGTAGGCGGGAGTGTGGAGAGGTTACAGTCAGATCAGCGCGATCTTATCGAATGGTGGAGTAGGCTCGAGGAAGCCTACTCCTGCTCCTAATTCGTATGTTGCAGCTACAAGGGTGATATCGGTAAGGTAAGGGCCTGTGGCTTTAAAGTGTGTTTGGAAACCAGGCAGGGATGTTGGTGTGATCGGGAAATGTATTGAATTCGGTGTTAGTGTCGCTTGGTGTCGGTGGCTAAGACATCGTGATGGGCGAGTCCCTTTTCCCCTGCTGTGCTGTGTGGTGAGCGCTGAGCCTGACACTCTGTCCCCCCTCCCCCCTTCCAGAGGAGGATTTCTACGAGAAGCTCGCAGCCTCGATCGCACCCGAGATCTACGGGCACGAGGACGTGAAGAAGGCTCTGCTCCTGCTCCTGGTCGGAGGGGTGGATCAGTCTCCCAAAGGAATGAAGATCAGAGGTAAGGGACGGGGAGGGACTGGGTCTCCCTGCCCCCCTGAGTTTACATCACTTCTGGCCTGGGGGCTGACGCAGTTCTGGCCCCGCCTGTGTGGGATTGCTCTACACTGTCCTACTAGTTAATTGGACATGAAAAATCTATTTGATTTTACATTGGGGTGGGTTGGAAATGGGACTGATTTGGAGGGTGAACCGACACTATACCTGGGTCGGAGTTGGGTGTGTTTAGTTCAATCCTTAAACATCATGTTTGCATTTCTAATAAGTGCTTGATTCAGAGAATGTTTTTACATCCATTAAAAACCTTCTTACCATAAACCTGCTCTATGTAACCCAGGCTAATCCCACTTCCCTGATCACTCCCCATAACTCTTTAATATCCCATTCCCGTACCCACTAATATCCACCCAGTCTAACCCCCCGGTCAAGTGCTCACTTCCCAAACCCTCAGCTATTCCACCCAGCTTTATCCCCGCAAGTAACATTCATGCCGCACAAGCGCCTGGCAATGAATCTCTCCAACAAGAGAGAATCTAACCTTACACCCCTTGACATTAAATGGCATTACCATCGCTGAATCCCCCCCACCTATCAACATCCTGTGGGTTACCATTGACCTGAAACTGAGCTGGGCCAACCATATAGATACAGTGGCTACAAGAGCAGGTCACAGGCTGGGAATTCTGCAGCGAGTAACTCACCTCCTGACTCTCCAAAACCTGTCCACTGTCTGCAAGGCACAAGTCAGGAGCGTGATGGAATACTCTCCACTTGCCTGGATGAGTGCGGCTCCAACAACCCTTGAGAAGCTCGACACCATCCAGGACGAAGGAGCCTGCTTGAATGACACCCCATCCATCACCTCAGACATTCACTCCCTAGACCACCAACAGACAGTGGCAGCATCTACAAGGTGCACTGCAGCAGCTCACCCAGGCTCCTTCGACAGCACCTTCCAAATCCTTGACCTCTACCACCTAGAAGGACAAGGGCAGCAGATGCATAGGAGCACCTCCACCTGCAAGTTCCCCTCCAAGGCACCTACTATCCTGAGTTGGATCTATATCACTGTTCCTTGACTGTTACTGGGTCAAAATCCTGGAATTCCCTCCCTTAACAGCACTGTGGGTGTACCCACACCAGACGGCAGTTCACCTCTAACTTCTCACAGACAGTTAGGGGTGAGAAACAAATGATGGTCACGTCAACAATGCTGACATCCCATGAATGAATTTGTTTAAAAAACACTCCCCAAACCCTTTAATACTCCAATTAGTCTTAACCCAATCACCCTCGAACCCCCCTACCCTTTGTCCCTTTCAAGTTACTGTCTAATTCCCTACAGCCACTTCACGAACACTGCTTCAGCCACAGTTTTCAGCTGGAAATTCTACATTTTGCCTGGCCTCTGTAAAACGTTTTGTAACTTCCCTTTAATTCCGTGGACTCTGAAAATGTGGCTCTAATGTGTTTGTTGTGATGTTGATTATTTCAATGGAATGAGTGGGAACAGGAGGGTTTATCCCACACGAGGGGACAATGCATAAGGGCTAGTGACAGAACAAGGCTGCCCAATTGAAGGTGAGCACCAGACTGTGCTAGGGCATGTCGAAGGATCACCTTCGACTCCCAACACCCTCGCCATTCACTCCGTTGTTTGTGACTGTACAGCATCTCTCGGGTTCCTTATGATCTCCATTTCCCTCCTGATCGCTTTTAGGAAACATCAACATCTGTCTGATGGGAGATCCTGGTGTGGCAAAATCACAGCTGCTCTGCTACATAGACAGACTCGCACCGAGGAGTAAGTGTTCAGTGTCCATCAATCTAGCTGACGTGACCCTGCGATGTGTGAACTCTGGGTGATATCTGTACTGACCAAGTGACCCTCAGATGTGTAAACTCTGGGTCATATCTGTACTGACCGAGTGTCTGACCCTGTGATGTGTGAACTCTGGGTGATATCTGTACTGACCCAGTGTCTGACCCTGTAATGCGTGGGTTCTGGGTGATACCTGTACTGACCGAGTGACCCTGCGATGTGTGAACTCTGGGTGATATCTTTACTGACCGAGTGACCCTCAGATGTGTAAACTCTGGGTGATATCTGTACTGACCGAGTGACCCTGCGATGTGTGAACTCTGGGTGATATCCGTACTGACCGAGTGTCTGACCCTGTAATGTGTAGGTTCTGGGTGATACCTGTTCTGACCGAGTGACCCTGCGATGTGTGAACTCTGGGTGATACCTGTACTGACCAAGTGACCCTCAGATGTGTAAACTCTGGGTGATATCTGTACTGACCGAGTGTCTGACCCTGTGATGTGTGAACTCTGGGTGATATCTGTTCTGACCCTGTAATGTGTGGGTTCTGGGTGATACCTGTACTGACCAAGTGACCCTGAGATGTGTGAACTCTGGGTAATACCTGTACTGAGTCTCTATCACTAGCTGTGTTGATGTGGTTATATTTGTTTCTAGCTGGGGGTTGTGGACTGTGTTCTACAAGAATCATGTGATTATATAACAAGTGCAATAGTTTAATTGATTTGTGTTGCAAGCTTGTGCTAGCTAGTGTGGGGCTAGGTTTAATCTATCATCCAGAGTAAAAGTATTTTGTCCTCTCTGTACCACAGTTTCCCGAGCCTGTGGGTGAGTAGCTTCCCCGCCACCTTGCGCAAGGGCGGGGCTCTTTCTGAAGCAGCTGTAATAGTGAGAGCTCCAAGCTTCACTTGCTCTTAGCTTTCCTGTGCCTTCAGTAGAGTCAGGTTAAATGTGTGACTGTCCCTGAGACCTGTCGTCCCTGATCTATGTCCAGTCTCTCAGTTGTAACTGAAGCTCTTGTGGGTCAAAACCTAGGCAAACAGTTGCCTCCCTTAAAAGCAACTCCCAACATTCATCGGCAGGTTGTACTATATCCACAGGAATGTAGCTTGACCATTTCCCATCACTGTGTGGGCCTCAAATGGGTGCTGGCCCAGCTGTTGAGTTTTCTGAAGTGAGGGCATGCTGGCTGACGCAGGTTTCTGCCCAGCATGCAGCCGATGTGTTTGGGAGTGGAGCGGAGTGGAGTCACGCACGTTGGGCTGCACCGGGGGTTTCTCCTGGAATCTCGCTCTCACCAAGGTTCCTCCCTTGGGTTAGTGCCCCAGTACCGCTGTGTCTCCGCAGCTCTGACCGCCAATAGCAGTGAGGGCGAGGGGCTTAAAAATCAGATACACAAGCAGGATTGTGTGTGTGTGGAGAGAGCAGGAGGGTGCCGTGACGGGTATGGGAATACAGGACAATGTGAAGACAGGCTGCTTACTGCCATTAACTTTGTGGGTGGATTGTGCTGTGAAACTGGCCCCTGGGCTGAACATTTCGTGTCCCAGTGAGAGGACCTGTGCTGACTTCTACTTGACGTGCCTGCCTCCAGGTCAGTACACCACAGGCCGGGGATCTTCAGGCGTGGGTTTGACTGCTGCAGTGATGAAGGACCCGGTTACCGGGGAGATGATCCTGGAAGGGGGAGCCCTGGTGCTGGCTGACCAAGGGATCTGCTGCATTGACGAGTTTGATAAGATGATGGACTCCGACCGGACTGCCATTCATGAGGTGATGGAGCAGCAGACCATCTCGATTGCTAAGGCAAGTGGCAGATGAGAGAGAGAGAGCCTAGGATTGGGAGTGGCTCGATTAGACCTGACCATTCACGGTCTTCACTTTGCCCATCACACTCCTCAATTGGAGAGCCCTGAGCGACTTAGAGTGGATCAGTAGGCACTACATCAAAAAAACTTTCCTAAATTTTAAAGATCTCTATTAGATCACCCCTCAGCTCTTTTTTTCCAAGAGAAAAGAGACCCAGCCTGTTAATTCTTTCCTGCACTGTATACCCACACATTTCTGGTGTCACCCTCGTTAATCTTCTCTCCAGTGTCTCTATGTCCTTTTCACAATGTGGTGACTAGCACTGAACACCCAAGTGTGATCATCTTTTATCTCTGCCCAGAAGGAATATCTCTTCACCTTTCTGTACTCCTTTATTCTCCTGCCATTATTTTATCCTGAGTAAGTATAGCTACTCCAACTCTCTTTTCCCCCTCTGTCTTTCCTAAACACGTTTTACCCCGCGATGTTTAACCCCGTGATTTTGTTTTCTCTTCTGTCGCCACGTCTCAGTAATTCCTACTATAACTGGTTCCTCCCAACCCATGAAAGTCAGAAACGATTGTGAAAGCAAAGAGGAGTTAAATCATCAAACAATGTGAGAGAGGACGGTGAAATTTTAAATCAAAGTGTTAACATTGAAGGAAAATTTGGAGTTAAGGGCAGGTCCACTAACCGACACACAATGAAAGCAAAAGGGCAGAAATATTGAATTGTAACTTAAGCCTTAACGTTACCAGGGAGATTAACAAGGTGCGGGTGACATTGGTGGGAGGTGGGCAAATAATCGATAAATTAATTCAACTTTTTTTTATTTATTCATGGGACGCGGATGTTGCTGGCTAGACTGGCATTTTTATTGCCCATCCCTAGTTGCCCTCGCTCACCACCGCCTTGCACAGCTGCAGTCTGTGTGGTGTAGGTACACCCACAGTGTTGTTAGGAAGAGTGTTCCAAGGTCATTTATTGTGAGGGGAATTGATTACAAAAGTAGGGAGGTTGTGCTTCAGTTGTACAGGGCATTGGTAAGGCCACATCTGGAGCATTGTGTACAGTACTGGTCTCCTTATTTAAAGAAAGATGTAAATGCGTTGGAGGCAGTTCAGCGAAGGTTTACTAGATTAATACCAGGAATGGGCGGGTTGTCTTATGAGGAAAGGCTGGACAAGGTTAGGCTTGTATCCGCTGGAGGTTTTGAAGAGTAAGAGGCGACTTCATTGAAACATATAAAATCCAGAGGGGGTCTTGACAGGGTGGGTGTGGAGAGGATGTTTCCTGTTGTGGGAGAATCTAGAACTAGGGGGTCACTGTTTAAAAATAAGCAGTTGCCCATTTAAAACAGAGATGAGAATTTTTTTATTGAGGGTTGAGAGTCTTTGGAACTCCTCCTCAAAAGGTGGTGGAAGAGTTGGATAGATTCTCGATTAACAAGGGGGTGAAAGGTTATTGGGGGTAGGCAGAAATGTGGGGTTGTAGTTACATTCGGGTTAGCCATGGTCTTATTGAATGACTGAGCAGGCTAGAGGGGCCGAGTGGCCTACTCCTCCTTATTCGTATAAAGGATTTTGACCCAGCAAGTGAGGGAATGGCCCTTTTTGTTCCAAGTCAGGATGGTGAGTGGCTTGGAGGGGAACTTGCAGGTGGTGGTGTTCCCATCTATCTGCTGCCCTTGCCCGAAGTGGTAAAACTTAGAGGCTAAAATCCCTGCTCCGGATGCCTCGCATCTGTGAGTAGGAAAGAGGTTGTGGAGGAGGAGCAGTGCCGCTGTGATACACGGTTCATTTAGAAGCGGAATACTGCAGAGGGCTGGCCGGCAGCAAATGGTCCGATCTTTAAAAAGGGAGATGGAACGAGTCCGTCGAACTATTGACCAGTTTGCTTAAAAAAATCATAGAAGCTTTACTTAGCGACATACCAGAAAAACATTGAAAGACAATATCATAAAGAATAGTCAGCATGGGCTTTGAAACAGTGGGCCATGCTTGACCGAGCTTATTGAACTCTTTGAGGGAGTAACAGTAGACAACAGTAACACAGTCGATGTAAGAACAACGCTCGAGAAGCTCGACGCCATCCAGAACAGAGCAGCCTGCTGGACTGGCACCCCGTCCACCACCTTTCAACATTCACTCCCTCCATCACCGACGCACAGTAGCAGCAGCGTGTGTACCATCTACAAGATGCCCTGTGGCAACTCGCCAAGGCTCCTTCGACAGCACCTTCCAAACCCCCGACCTCATTACGACGGGGAGTGGTGGTTGAGGCGTTGATATATTTAACAGGGAGCTGGGTAAATACATGAGAAGGAAAGGGACAGAAGGACATGTAGATGGGAGCAGGTACCGAAAGGCGAGAGGGAGGCTTACGTTTAGCATAAAGATGGTCGCGCGCCGGCTAGAGCTGAAAGGCCTGTTTCTGTGCCGAAAGTTCTGGGTAGAATTTGTACATTCTACCATCAAGTTAATAACACAACCATGGCACAACTGTACAGCAGAGAAACAAGCCATTTAGTTGAACTGCTCTCTACTTCACAGGAGGCTCCTCTTCTCCTCCACCCCTACCCCTCCCGCCCAACCCCCACCCTGTATCCCTCTAGTCCCTTCTTTCCCTTGTCTGCACCAAGTCTCCCCTTAAACAGCCAGTGCGCTCTGCTTCTAACGCTCCATATGGCTTTCGCATTCTCTGTACTAAAACCAATCCTCCTAAGTTCTTTACTTTACCTGTTAGTATCCATGTTTAGAAGCGGTTTTCCTGTGTACGAGGCGTCTATGTCTCAGTAATTGTGAGTGAAACAAATATTCAGTGCAAAGGAAAGAATTTTATTCCCAACGGATTCTGCCCCCATCCCGCGTGCTCTCTCTCCCCCCCCCCATCCTGAATCGTTCCTTGCCTTGATGTCGCCTCTCGCCCTCTCCCAGGGACTATCGCTTTTCGTTTTGAATCTTTTTGGAGCAGTACTTGGGGCTGAGAGCGGACTGTGACGTGGCAGCCAGTCATCTGTTGTTAAACTTAACCCTGTTGGCTGCTTCCTCCTAAAGGCTGGCATCATGACCACGCTGAACGCCCGCTGCTCGATCCTGGCGGCCGCGAATCCTGCCTACGGCCGCTACAATCCCAAGAAAACGGTGGAGCAGAACATCCAGCTCCCGGCTGCGCTGCTGTCCCGATTCGACCTCCTGTGGCTCATTCAGGATAAGCCGGACCGGGATAATGACCTGAGGTACGGGAGGGGCTGAGGGTGCAGCAAACGCAGCCATTGGGGAGGGGGCCTGAGGGGGTGGGCTTAGGGGCCAGTCCTTGGCAGGCAGCAACTGCTGTGATCATTGCCCTCACTGGGTGGGGAGGAAGCAGATGAGGAAACAAAAGTAAGGGAGCAAAAGGAAGCGAGGAGATGAGAGGAAGGAACTAGAAGAAGAGCTGAGCAAGGGCGGTGAGTCTTTGGAACTCTCTTCCTCAAAAGGCAGTGGAAGCAGAGCCTTTGAACGTTTTCAAGGCAGAGCTGGATAGATTCTTAAGCAAAGGGGGGTGAAAGGTTATCGGGGGTAGGTGGGAATGTGGAGTTGAGGTTACAGTCAGATCGGCCATTATCTCATTGAATGGCAAAGCAGGCTCGAGGGGCCCACTCCCCCTAATTCACAAGTTTATAAGGGCAGCAGAGGCATGGGAACACCATCGCCTCCCAAGTGACACACCGTCCCTGACTTGGAGCTTTTTTCTCATTCTTGCCTGGGGTGTGGGTGTCGCTGGCCAGGCCAGCATTTGTTGCCCATCCCTAATTGCCCTCGTTCAGAGGGCATTTAAAAGCCAACCGCATCGCTGTGGGTCTGGAGTCACATGTAGGCCAGACCAAGTAAGGGCAGCAGATTTCTTTTGCTAAAAGGACTTTAGTGAGCCTGATGGGTGTTTGCGATGATCAGCAATGGTTTAGTGGTCATCACCAGGCTTCGAATTTCACCATCTGCCATGGTGGATTTTGAACTCAGGGCCCCAGAGCATTATCCTGGGTCTCTCGAATGCTAGTCCAGTGCCTAGTCCACCTCCTAAACCTGCTCTTTGTCTCACCCCCTCAGGCTAGCTCAACACATCACCTACGTACACCAGCACAGCAAGCAGCCGCCGTCACAGTTCCAGCCTTTGGACATGAAGCTCATGAGGTATGGTGTCTATATCGCAGCATTGGCAGGCTAGGTGTTGGTTTTGAAAGCAGCCTGTCTCCAGCTTTTCACTTGTTTTTGTTTCCCTCCTTGTTCAGGCGCTACATTACCTTGTGCAAAAAGAAACAGCCAATGATCCCAGAGTCGCTGGGGGATTACATCACCGCTGCTTATGTAGAGATGAGGAAGGAGTCACGAGTCAACAAGGACATGACCTTTACATCTGCCAGGACACTGCTGTCTGTCCTGCGTATTTCCACGGCCCTGGTACGTACCCCATGAATACCACAGGACTCTTCCTTGCCCCCTCTGCTACAACTGGCTTAGTGTCCACTGGTCTGCCTCGGGTTTGCTGTTAGGGTTTTGGGGAGAACGGAAGGAACCGTTGCTGTGGGGCTAAACCTCGGTACAGCGTGATGAGCTGGAAGCCCTCACGATTGTAACTGGCCACAGTGACGCTGGCGCCTCCCTTTGGACCTGCCTCAACGTGGCCACGTGAGGTGAAATCGTCAAACGACAAATTGGCGTATTGTCCCCCTTGATGGGAGGCGAGAAACTGGAGGAGCAGAGGGGCTTGGGTACCCAGGTACACATACCACTTAGTGCTCAAGATACAACAATCCCTACATTTAAAACGGGGGAACCGAGCATGCCCAGGGAATTATAGACCAGTCAGCGTCACATCAGTGGTAGGAAAAATAATGGAATCCTTACTGAAGGAGAGAACAGAAGAACATCTGGAAATGAGAAATATAATAATGAATAGTCAGCACGGATTCCGAAAGGGAAAATCTTGCCTCACCAACCTTAAGGTTTTGAGGTAATCGAGAGTGGACAATGGTAATGCAGTAGATGTAGTTTATGTGGATTTTCGAAAGGCCTTCGATAATGTACCCCACAACAGACTAATGAATAAGGTCAGACAATGTGGAGTCGGTGGGGGGGGGGACAAGTGGGGGAATGGATTGCTCGCTGGCTTCAAGACAGAAAGCAGCGAGTAGAGGTAAAGTGTAGTTACTCACTACAAGTGATGTTCCACAAGGCTCAGTGCTGGCGCCAGTGCTGTTCACAATCTACGCTCACCATTTGGATTTCTGGAATCAGAACCACAATTTCTCAGTTTGCAGATGACACCAAATTGGAGGAAATTGTCAACACTGAGGAGGGCAACACCGTTACTGTGGGACGTTAATAAAACCTGTGGAACGGGCAGATAATTAGCAAATGAGGTTCTGCACCGATAAATGTGAGGGAGCACGTTTTGGCGGGAAGAATAGAACTAATCACTCGGAAGGTGAGAGTCCAGGTGGGATAGAGGAGCAAGGGGATCTTGGAGTGCAGATACCTCAAACACTAAAAGTTACACAACAGGTTAACAAGGTCATATAAAGAAAAAGTCAACTTAACTTTAAGCTTTATTTCTAGAGGGATAGAGTTGAAAAGTAGGGAGGCTATGTTAAATCTGTATTGAAGCTTGGTTAGACCACATTTGTGTACAGGTCTGGTCGCCATATTATTAAAAGGATATAGAGACACTGGAGAGGGTGCAGAGAAGATTTACAGGGACAACGCCAACGTGTGGGTATACAGATCAGGAAAGGGTGAACAGGCTTGGTTTCCTTTCTAAAAACAAAAAGCTAAAAGCTACTGTGGATGCTGGAAATCCAAAACAAAACAAAAACAGAATTACCTGGAAAAACTCAGCAAGTCTGGCAGCATCGGCGGAGAAGAAATCAGTCAACGTTTCGAGCCTTCATGGCCCTTCGGCAGAACTGCAGCATAGTTTCAACAAGGGAGAAATATAAATTGGTTTAAGGTGGGTTGGGGGGTGGGGGGTGGGAAGAGACACATTGAGGGTGTGGTGTGAGCAGATAATAATCAAAAGATGTCACAGACAAAAGGGTCAAAGAGGTGTTGAAGGTGGTGGTCTTTGTCTGAGAAAAGTGCTAATTAAGAATGGAAAACAGGATATTCAAAGTACAGCTCTAGTGGGGGTGGGGTGGAAAGACTAAAGGTTTTAGTTTTAGATTTAAAAATAATGGAAATAGGTGGGGAAAGAAGAATCTATATAAATTATTGAAAAAAAAAAGCGGGTGGGGGGGGAAAAGAAACGGGGTGGGGATGGGGGGAGGGGGAGTTTAAGATCTAAAGTTGTTTAGATCTTAAACTCCCCCTCCCCCCATCCCCACCCCGTTTCTTTTCCCCCCCCACCCGCTTTTTTTTTCCAATAATTTATATAGATTCTTCTTTCCCCACCTATTTCCATTATTTTTAAATCTAAAACTAAAACCTTTAGTCTTTCCACCCCACCCCCACTAGAGCTGTACTTTGAATATCCTGTTTTCCATTCTTAATTAGCACTTTTCTCAGACAAAGACCACCACCTTCAACACTTCTTTGACCCTTTTGTCTGTGACATCTTTTGATTATTATCTGCTCACACCACACCCTCAATGTGTCTCTTCCCCCCCCCGCCACCGACCCACCTTAAACCAATTTATATTTCTCCCTTGTTGAAACTATGCTGCAGTTCTGCCGAAGGGCCATGAAGGCTCGAAACGTTGACTGATTTCTTCTCCGCCGATGCTGCCAGACTTGCTGAGTTTTTCCAGGTAATTCTGTTTTTGTTTTGTTTTGGTTTCCTTTCTCCTGAATAGAGACTGAGGAGTGACCTTATGGAGGTTTTTAAAATCAGGAAAGGTTTTGATTGAGTGGACACTAAGAGAGGATGTTTCCTCTTGTGGGGAAGAGCACAACTAGAGGCCATCGGTATGGAAACAGTCACCAAGAAATCCAATCGGGGGTTCAGGAAAACTTCTTCACCCCAGAGTGTGGTGAGAATGTGGGACTTGCTTGGGAAGCTAGGCAAGTATATGAGGGAGAAGGGAATAGAGACTTAGGATGAGAGATTTAGATGAGGAAAGGTGGGAGGAGGCTCGAGTGGAGCAGAAATACCAGCATGGACTGGTTGGGCTGAATGGCCTATTTCTGTGCAGCGTAATCTATGTAACTCTTTGTAAAGGTGAATGGAATGTTTGCCTTTATCTGAAAGGAGCTGATACAAAGGGGAAGATTTGATACTTCAGCTGTACAGAACCTTGGTCATTCGTCATTGGCAATGCTGTGTCCTGTTTTTATGTACCAAAGCAGGCCATTGGTCTGTGCCCATGTTAATGCTCTACATGAACCTTATCTATCCCCATCAACATGTCCCTTCTATTCCTTTCTGCCTCATGTATTTATCTAACTTCCCCTTAAATGTATCTCTGCTGCTCGGGAACCACAACACAGGAAGAATGTAGTGACCATGGGGGTCATGCAGAGCAGATTGATTAGAATAATACCAGGATTTAATGGGATAAATTATGAGGGTGGGCTTTATAAACTTAGCTTGTGCTTTACTGGAGGCTGAGGAGTGATTTTATTGAGACGTTACAAATTATAAAATGGTTTGAGGTCGATGAAAGGAAACTCTTTTCTGTGATGCACTAATGCAGAATGAGGAGGCATAACCTCAGTGTTAGAGCCAGGTTGTCGAGGGCTGAATTCAAAAGATATAAAGGGCAGGAAGAGCTAGTGAAAGCCAGCACAAGAAGAAACTTGCAAGGGATGTTAAGATCAGCAGAAAATCTACATTAGGAAGAAGAGGGTGGTCAGAAGCAATGTGGACCACCGGAAAACTGACAGTGGTGATATTGTCAGTGATAAGGAAATGGTGGACATGTTGATAAATTACAGTAGAGGAAGAGGGCAGAGAAGCCCCAGGGAAACTAATATTGAATCGGGAACAGGAGCTCCGACAAATTCATGTGAATAGTCGTTTAGTGGTACAGACCTTGAGTGTTACTGAAAAAAGACATTTTGTCGAAGCTTTTTGTCTTGCACTCATCAGGACATCCGCGAGAATACCAATGTCAGGGCAAGCAACAACTTTATACTGTATGAGAAGAGAGTCCTGATTGGTTGGCAAGTGCGCTTTGATTGGTAGAGGCATTGCCATGAAGAATGCACCAGTAAATGATGACTGACAGTTAACTGCCAAGCATTGTTTGAAATTTAAACCAGGCAACTTGACTCTGGTCAAGGCATTGCCCTGAGGAATGAACCAGTGAATGGCTATAACAGTTCCTTTAGATTGGAGAAAATTGCACGTGTTGTTTCACTTCTGTCCCCCTACCATTGGGTGGGCATTGCTGACCAGGCCAGCATTCATTGCTCATCCCTAGTTATGTCTGAGGTGGTGGTGGTGAGCTGTCTTTGCTAGGCCATTTCACAGTCCTACTGCCTTGAATGTAGATCCTCAGCCACATCTAGGCCAGGTAACGACAGCTGTTTCCTACACTAGAAGGTATTACGAGATGTGTGTGTCGCTGGCTGGGCCAGCATTTATTGCCCATACCTAATTGCCCTTGAGAAGGTGGTGGTGAGCTGCCTTCTTGAACCGCTGCAGTCCATGTGGCGTAGGTGCACCCACAGTGCTGCTAGGGAGGGAGTTCCAGGATTTTGACTCAGCGACAGTGAAGGAACGGTGATATATTTCCAAGTCAGGATGGTGAGTGGCTTGGAGGGATCCTTCCAGGTGGTGGTGTTCCCATCTGTCTGCTGCCCTTGTCCTTCTGGGTTTGGAAGGTGCTGTCTAAGGAGCCTTGGTGAGTTGCTGAAGTGCACCTTATAGATGGTACACACTGCTGCTACTGTATGGGTGATGGAGGGAGTGAAGGTTTGTGGATGTGGTGCCAATCAAGTGGGCTGCTTTGTCCTGGATGGTGTCGAGCTTCTTGAGTGTTGTGGGAGCTGCACTATTCCAGGCAATTGAGGAATATTCTATCATACTCCTGACTTGTGCCTTGTAGATGGTGGACAGGCTTTGGGGAGTCAGGAGGTGAGTTACTCTCTGCAGAATTCCCAGCCTCTGACCTGCACTTGTAGACACAGCATTTACATGGCTGGTCCAGTTCAGTTTCTGGGCAATGGTAACCCCCAGGATGTTCATAGTGGAGGATTCACTGGGGCGATGGTTCTCTTAACCAGGCATGAACTGGATGAGTTTTTACAACAACCCTGCAGCTTCTCCCGGTCACCGCTGTTGATATTAGCTTTCCGTTGAAGATAAAGTTGGCTAAGTTCAGTGAATTGAAGGCAAATAATTGATCTGGTTCAAATTGACTGAGCGGTGGGTGATAAATACACTGGATAATGGGCAGATACTCCAATTGGTAAGAATATGGTGAGCGGCGCAAGGATCTGTATAGGGCCCTGACTATTAACCATATCTCTTAATGACTCCGATCATAGAATTGAAAACCACACATCCAAGTTTGCAGATGGCACCAATTTAGACAGCATTGCGAGCAGTACAGGGGGAAGCTTAAAATTGCCGAGAGATATTAATAAGGTGTGAACGGACAAAATTGTGGCAAGTGGATTCGATGAATGTAAATATGAGGTCACCGACTTTTGACATGTAAAGGATGGAGCAGGACACATTCCAACTGGTGAAAAGCTAGAAACAGCAGAGGTCCAAAGAGACTTAGGGGCTGGGGGAGCAGATTGTTATAAACGTCTTGACAATAATCAGAAAGGCTAATGGCATTTATTTTATTTTTTTTCTTCCTTCATTCATCATCATCATCATAGGCAGGGCCAGTATTTGTTGCCCCTCCCTAATTGCCCTTGAACTCTTGCTTGGCCATTTCAGAGGGCGTTTAAGAGTCAACCACATTGTTGTGGACCTGGAGTCACATGTAAACCAGATCGGGTAAGGACGGCAGATTTCCTTCCCTAAAGGACGTGAGTGAACCAGATGGGTTTTTTTTTTACCACAAATCAATCATGGTTTCATGGTCGTCGTCACTGAGATGAGCTTTATATATTGCAGATTTATTCATTTGAGTTTAAATTCCACCACCGGTCGTGTCAGTCCCAGAGTATACCCCGGGCGTCTGCATTGCTAGTCCAGTGACATTACCACTACATCCACCATCTCCCCTCTCAGGAATGCTGGCCTTTCTATCTGGAGGAGCAGAATGCAAAGGGGGTTGAAGGCATTCTTCAGCTGTACAAAGCCTGAGTAAGACCACACCTTGAGTCACTCAGCAGTTCTGGGCATCACACCTCAGGGAGAATATATTGGCCTTGGAGGGAGCGCAGCGCAGATTTACCAGAACGATACCGGGAGTCCAAGGGTTAAATTATGAGGAGAGGTTACACAAACCTAGGGCTGTATTCCCTGGAATTGGGGCAAAATGTGATTTCATCAAAGCTTTTAAGAAATGAAGGGAGACGGCGAGGGTAGAATGAGAGAAACTAGTCTCGCTAGTTAGAATAGGGAGCACAGTCTAAAAATGAGAGCCAGACCTTTCAGAAATGAAAGGGTTACATACAAAGTGTGTAGAAGTTTGGAACTCGAGGCAGCAATTGATCCTAGGTCTAGGTGAGGGGAGAGTGACTGCCCTTGACATCAAGGCAGCATTTGACCCAAGTGTGGCATCAAGGAGCCCTAGCAAAACTGGAATCAGGGGGAAAAACTGCTGGTTGGAGTCATACCTAGCATGAAGGAAGATAGTTGTGGTTGTTGGAGGTCAGTCATCTCTGCTCTGGGACATCACTGCGGGAGTTCCTCAGGGTAGTGTCCTCAGCCCAACCATCTTCAGCTGCTTCATCAATAAGCTTCCTTCCATCATAGGGTCAGAAGTGGGGATGTTCGCTGATGATTGCACAATGTTCAGCACCGCTCGCGATGACCGAGATACTGAAGCAGTCCATGTCCAAATTCGACATTATCCAGGCCTTGGGCTGACAAGTGGCAAGTAACATTCGTGCCACACAAGTGTCTGGCAATGACCATCTCCAACAAGAGAGAATCCAGCCATTGCCTCTCGATATTCAATGGCCTTACCATCACTGAATCCCCCACTATCGACATCCTGGGGGGTTACCATTGACCAGAAACTGAACTGGACTAGCCATATAAATACTGTGGCTACAAGAGCAGGTCAGAGGCTGGGAATCTGCGGTGAGTAACTCAACTCCAGCACTCCCCAAAGTCTGTCCAACATCTACAAGGCACAAGTCAGGAGTGTGATGGAATCATCCCCACTTGCCTGGATAAGTGCAGTTCCCACAACATTCAAGAAGCTTGACATCGTTCAGGCCAAAAAGCAGTCCACTTGATTGGCACCCCATCCACAAACATTCACTCCCTCCACCGCCGATGCACAGTAGCAGCAGTGTGTGTGCCATCTACAAGATGCACTGCAGGAATTCACCAAGGCTCCTTAGACAGCACCTTCCAAACCCACGACCACTACCATCTAGAAGGACAAGGGCAGCAGATAGATGGGAACATCACCACCTGGAAGTTCCCCTCCAAGTCACTCACCATCCTGACTTGGAAATATATCGGCCGTTCCTTCACTGTCGCTGGGTCAAAGTCCTGGAACTCCCTCCCTAACTGCACTGTGGGTGTACCTACAACACACGGACTGCAGCGGCTCAAGAAGGCAGCTCACCACCACCTTCTCAAGGGCAACTCGGGATGGGCAATAAATGCTGGGCCCAGCCAGCGACACCCACATCCCATGAATGAATTTTATTTTTAAAAATTAATTTTAAATCTGATTTTTGTAATCTAACATTAAGAAGCACTGGGTAAAGGTGGGTGAATGGGGTTAAGTTACAAAGCAACCGTGATCTCATTGAATGGCAGCGCAGGCTTGTAGGGGTTAAATAGTCTCATTCTGTTGCCTTTTTTGGTTACTGGAATGAACGGTGCCAGCCCATAGGCTGTGGCAGTGCTAAAGTGCTGACAGTGCAGGTAGTGAGACTGAATGCCTACTGCACTGGGGGCACTTGGAGCGCTGCTCAGCCCAATCCAGCGTCTGGTTAACGCCGATCTCAGCAGCTGTAAATGCTTGGAGGGTGTGCAGTGTTGTCAGTTCACCTCGTTCCTCTTGAGCAGCTGCAGAACTCCTTTGCCCGAGGACCCCTTCAGTGTGACTATTGACCTGCGCACTGCAGCTTACTTTAGCCTCGCTGTGGTTGAAATGTCTCTGTGGTGGTGGTTTGGGGCTGGGTGTTCACTTCCTCCGTTGTTTCTGCCTGCTCGCACTCTACAGCTGTCATTCTGCGCACGTGGCGCTCAGTCCGTGTTCACTCAGGAAGTGTTACAGGGGCTGGGGCTGCCAACGGCTCTGTGTGGATTTGCACAGCCAAGGTACTAATCGGCACAACTTTGAAACGGGTTGCTGTGCATCTTTAACCACCTTGGCGGGTACATCCCCACACACAGCTGGCAGAGCTGCGGCCCTCTGCCCCTGTAATGCTGCTGCCCGCCCCTTGCTGTGGGCAGGATATCTGATCTCCTCGTTCGGGTTATTCTGCCTATGCAATGTGCTTTTTGCAGACTGTGAAGAGATGGAGGGGATTGTGAGATCGGGGCTCGCTGGTGCTCTGCTGTCGGGGGATGGTGAAGGGGGTTGTGGGCTCAGTGCTCGCGAGGTACCCTGTGCTTTCAGGGGGGTATTGGCGGGGGTCGTGGGGTTGGGACTCGCTGGCTACTGGGGGACTGCCTGGATGGAGGGCTCAGCACACTCTTGGAGAGTCTGGTTCCCGGAGCTCCAAAGTGCTGTTAGTGCAGGTAGTATGATTCAGATCTACTGCAGTATAAGCACTTCTGTAGCTACAGGAGCACGAGCAGCAGAGGCAAATGCACACGTACTTTCAAGATACATGAGAGACATTGGAACAGTTACTCAGCATGTAACCTTTGGTTTTAAAAAAGACTTTTATTTCACGGGATGTGGTTGTCGCTGGCTGGGCCCAACATTTGTTGCCCATCCCTAATTGCCCCTTGGGAAGGTGGTGGTGAGCTGATTAATTTTGAGTCCATGTGGTGTCGGTACACCCACAGCGCTGTTAAGGAGGGAGTTCCAGGATCTTGACCCAGTGACAGTGAAGGAACGGCCGATATGTTTCCAAGTCAGGATGGTGAGTGGCTTGGAGGGGAACTTCCAGATGGTGATGTTCCCATCTATCTGCTGCCCTCCTAGATGGTAGAGGTGATGGATTTGGAAGGTGCCATCACAGGAGCCTTGGTGAGTTGCTGCAGTGCATCTTGTAGATGGTACACACACTGCTGCTACTGTGCGTCGGTGGTGGAGGGAGTGAATGTTTGTGGAAGGGGTGCCAATCAAGCGGGGCTGCTTTGTCCTGGATGGTGTCGAGCTTCTTGAGTGTTGTGGGAGCTGCACTCATCCAGGCAAGTGGGGAGTATCCCATCACATTCCTGACTTGTGCCTTGTAGATGGTGGACAGGCTTTGGGGAGTCAGGAGGTGAGTTACTCGCTGTAGAATTCCCAACCTCTGACCTGCTCTTGAAGCCACAGTTTTTATATGGCTGGTCCAGTTAGAGCACTAGCCCCCTTCGGGGCACAGGCCTGCAGTGTGGGTTTGAGGGGACTGGGGCACAGAGCACAGGGGACCAGTAGGAATCTCCCGCAATCTCCGAACCCACAGTCAGCTGAAAGGAGCTCACCTCCCGACTCTACCTTTTGAAGGTTGCCTCGAATCACAGAATGCTTATAGCTCAGGAGGAGGCTGTTTGGTCTGTTGTGTCTTTGACACTTCTTTGCAAGAGGAACTCACCTGGTGCCACACCCCTGCCAACTCCCCATAGCCCTGTCTGTCAAATAAATATCCAATTCCCTGTTGAAAGCCTCAATTTAATCTGTCGCCACCACATTCTCAGGCAGCACATTCCAGACTCCAGACCCTAACTGTACGCTGTGTAAAAAAAGACTTTCCTTATGTTGCTTTTGGTTCTTTTGCAAATCACTTTAAATTTGCCACCTGGTTGTCCCTCTGTCTCTCTACGTTCCGCCTTTTAGATATTCTACTTTTCTATTCTTATGACCAAAGCCCACATCCTCCATTTGCCACCTTGTTACCCAATCACTTAATCTGTCTATATCTCTCTTTCCATTCTAATATATCACCCCTCAACTCAAGAGCCCTTAACTTTGTATATTAACTTTTATGTGGCACCCTATCAAATGCCTTTTGGAAAGCCAAGGATACCACATGTACTGGTTCCCCTTTATGTACCATACTGGTTACAAAAAAATACATTTGTCAAACCTTTACTGATCATACTGTGATACACTAAGTGCATTGTTAAGACTTCCTTAATAATAGGTTCCAGCATTTTCTTGATGACTGATGTAAGGCTAACTGACCTTGTAGTTCCCTGTTTTCTCTTCTTCCCCCCCCTCCGCAAAAATCGCTGGGGCTGCTCCAGAGTCTAGGGAATTTTGGAAAATCATAGCTACCGCATCCACTATCTCTGCAGCTATTTCATTTAGAACCCTAGGGTATAGGGTTCTGGCCCTGGGGATTTGTCACATTTTAACCATCGAGTTTCTCATTACTTTTTCTTTGCTGATATTAATTACCTCCCCTCACTTTATTAGCCCCTACTTTACATTCTGTTTCTGGTATGTAACTTGCATCTTCTACCGTGAGGCCAGACACAAAATGTTTGTTCAATGCCTCTGCCATTTCCTCATTCCCCATGATAATTTGTCTTGTTTCTGCTTCTGACAGACCAATATTTACTTTAGCTACTCTCTTCCTTTTTTTTTATATACTTGTAAAAGATCTGCAATCTCTCTTTATATTCCTGGCTCGATCACACTCATTCTATTTTTCCCTTTTTAATCAACATTTTGATGGCCCTCTGGTTTCTGAAACACTCAGTCCTCAGACTGGTACTATTCTTTGCAACATGAGAAGCCCTTTTGTTTTAATGTAATGCTATCCTTAACACCCCCCAGCCCTCGTCCACATAAGTTCCTCATCGCTAGAGCCATTCTTCTGAATCTTTTCTGCACCCTCTCTATTGCTTTCACATCCTTCCTAAAGCGTGATGCACAGTGTTCCAGGTTGAGGTGCACGCTCACTATTGCTTTTGTACTCTATTCCCCCCACTATATAAAGCCCAGGATACTGTATGCTTTATTAACCTCTCTCTCAACCATTCCTGCCACCTTTAATGATTTGTGCACCCCCCTGGTCCCTCTGAAGTGATAGCCTTTATTTTATGCTTCCTCTCAATTAATCCTACCAAAATGTACCAGAATCAGACTCTCTCAGTGCAGAAGAGGCCCCTCGGCCCATCGAGTCTGTACCGACATGTGAGAATCACCTGACCTACCTACCTAATCCCATTTACCAGCACTTGGCCCATAGCCTTGAATGTTATGACATGCCAAGTGCTCATCCAGGTACTTTTTAAAGGATGTGAGGCAACCCGCCTCCACCACCCTCCCAGGCAGCGCATTCCAGACCGTCACCACCCTCTGGGTAAAAAAGTTTTCCCTCACATCCCCCCTAAACCTCCTGCCCCTCACCTTGAACCTATGTCCCCTCGTGGCTGACCCTTCAACTAAGGGGAACAGCTGCTCCCTATCCACCCTGTCCATGCCCCTCATAATCTTGTACACCTCGATCAGGTCACCCCTCAGTCTTCTCTGCTCCAACGAAAACAACCCAAGTCCATCCAACCTCTCTCTTCGTAACTTAAATGTTTCATCCCAGGCAACATCCTGGTGAATCTCCTCTGCACCCCCTCCAGTGCAATCACATCCTTCCTATAATGTGGTGACCAGAACTGCACACAGTACTCCAGCTGTGGCCTCACCAAGGTTCTATACAACTCCAACATGACCTCCCTACTTTTGTAATCTATGCCTCGTTTGATAAAGGCAAGTGTCCCATGTGCCTTTTTCACCACCCCACTAACATGCCCCTCTGCCTTCAGAGATCTATGGACACACACACCAAGGTCCCTTTCTTCCTCAGAACTTCCTCGTGTCATGCCGTTCATTGAATACTTCCTTGTCAAGTTACTTCTTCCAAAGTGTATCACCTCACACTTTTCAGGGTTAAATTCCATCTTCCACTTATCTGCCCATTTGACCATCCCGTCTATATCTTCCTGTAGCCCAAGACACTCAACCTCACTGTTAACCACCCGGCCAATCTTTGTGTCATCCACTTCGCACTTCTGCATGTTTGAAATTCATCTGCTGCTTCTGCCCATTCTACCAGCCTGTCTATATCCCCTTGAAGTTTCACTGTCCTCCTCACAGTTCGTAATACTTAAAGCAGCAGGTTCAGCATTCTGAGCAAACCTGGTATCAGACAGATGCTGGGCCCCATCAGTTGCCCACGAGGAGGTCACCTGATTCGCTGTTGCCCTTACGGTGGGTGATTCTCTCTGGGAATCGGTGTGTACTCCTGCCTCCGCCAGCACTTGCCTCCCGAAACCTCGGGCTTTGGGTTGAGGTTGCGCGCTCACCGTTTTAAAGCTGAGCTGAATCTTGACTGGTTTCCTTGGGTGTTCGGTGGTGTGGGATCCACCCCTGACCTTATTCCGCATCGGAACAGTGGAACGCGGCTGCCCTGTTGCAGAGGGACTGGGGGAGGGTCTGCGTGGCTGTCTGCTTTCTGTGGTCGCCACTGGCAGAGGGGGTATGGCTTTCACTTGCCAAATTGAGGATGTTGCTGCGCCCGGCGATGAGCTGCTTTGCTTGGCCTCTGTCTGGGTTGCAGTGAGTTTTGCACGGTTGCATTCAGTCTGCGCTGCTGTGTGCAAACCCGTGCAAAGCTGACTGAGGCTCGGGAATGTCGGCACTGGTTTATTCTCCTGGAGAGGGGTGGAGGGGGTCCATCTCTGTCTGACAGCTGACGCTGCTGGCTGCTTTACACTGCTTGCACTTGCCCTGTGCTGCTATCACCCCTGTTTGTTGCTGCATGTCAAACAAGCCTGCGGGTTACTCTGGCTGGGATAGTGATTGTTTTGAACCTGACATGGATGCGTTTTCCGTGAATCAAGGATGTTAATGGGGTAACTGTGCGTATGTGGAATTAGGCTGCAGATCATTAATGATCGTATTGAATGGTGAAACAGACTCATCAAGGAACTGCATTGGCTGCCCCTGTTGCTATTTTGCTACTTTTAAGGCTGCACTGGCTGAATATAACAGGCTGTGTGCATGGCTGTGTGCATGACTGCGAGCTGGGCTGGGCTGGGCTGGGTGGGCAGAGCGTTGGCAGTGTTGTGTGTCCTGGCCTGTGAATCTCAACCTGGGGCTTCTCCATCGAAGGCCAACAGAATCCCTTGGTAATGAAGTCAGCTGTTCCCTTCCCCCATTCCCTTTGCCCATCATCTCTCGCTCCTGTGACACCCCCAACACCCTGTAGGATAGGCACAGGGCTCACCTCCACGATGCGTTACAGCCATTTGCAGCATCCCAAAGTGGGAGAGCTCCTATTCAGCCTATCTCCTGGTCGGGACAGAAGCTGTCATGCCAGCAGAGGTGAGCCTGACCCGCCTGGGGAGTCGCCCTCCCTGTCTCCCGGCTCACCAGCCGTGTCCGGTGATCATCTTCACAGCTCCAAACCCCCGAGTGAGAATGTTCCATTGACTTAGTCAGTTTAAATGTTCACCTCTTCACCTGAATCAACTTCTATGCTCCTCAATTCTCCGAGCTGGTTTCAACAGATGGACTTTACTGAAAAGGACGCTGAGAAATTACTGTCATTCTGGATCAGAGCTACAAACCCGTGGCCTTGATGAAATTCTACACCTTGTGTCTGAGTGTGGAGTTGGGGGCTGGAGTTAAGCCTCTGTTTCAGAGCGGGGGGGTGGTGGGTGAGGGGGCATTGGGAGGTGGTGCTGCCTGCACCTTGACACCATCAGACCACAGCTGTCATGTTGGATCAGCGAGAAAGGATTGAGATTGGAGATGTCGGAAGGTGGGAGAGGGGGGATTGAGGTAGAGGGCTTCGGGGAGCGTGTGGGGAGGAATCTGCTGGATTTCTCTGTGAGGCCACAATCAAAGCATCCAAACTGATCCCTCCGCTGCCTCCTCCCCAACCCCAGGTGTCTGTGTCCACCCCCTTGTCCCCGCTTCTCTGGCGCTCGTTCTTCCCCCACCCCCCCAGCTGCCTGTGGCCCTCTTCCCCCTCCCTCCCCTCACTCCCCCACCATCCCTCACTGCCTGCTGCCCTCACCCCGCCCCTCCTTTGAACTTTGTTTTCCTGCATTTGTTTCCCTGTCTTTGCAGACTAGCCGGTGTTGAGAGGCAGAGACTTGGGCAAGTGCTGACTATCCTGCAGGGCATTGCACTTGTCTCTGTCTGACAGTGCTGGCTTGAGGTTGCACTGAGACCCTGATGGTTTGCTTTGGGAACTGCAGAAGGAGCCTCGCCACTGTTCCTGTGGCTGCAATGTCCTCGAATCTTGCCTTCTGAAGGAGACCCGGCAAGATTTTTTTCCCTGATTGCATATTGGTGTTAACGTGGAGAAGCTGTGTTATGTGGAAGGATGGTTTTTGTCAAGATTGTAGAATGTGGTTTGTTAATTGTCTGTCTGCTTTTTGAGGCATTCAGTTGTTTCTGTCCCCACTTGACCGGGTCCTTCCCCATCAACCCACCCCTCTCAAACTCCCTGGCTCTCTCCGACTGATATTCTTGCATCCGCAGGCTCGACTCCGCCTGGTCGACACTGTGGAGAAGGAAGACGTGAATGAAGCAATGAGGCTGATGGAGATGTCGAAGGACTCGCTGGTTGGAGAAAGGGGTCAAACCAGGTGAGAATTTCAGCTGGGGCTGGGGCTCTGGGATTATTCATGTGACGTGGCCACAGTCGCCCGGAGGCGCAGGCACCAGAACGGTGTCCTGGTTTGCCCAGTGGTACTGTGGCTGCTGATGGGGCCAAACTGAGTCCCTGGTGTCCCTGCTCATAGACTGACCCAGGCATGTCTCAGCTGCCCACCTGCATGTATTCCTCCATCCCCTGTAAAGGACAGTTTGTCTGTGATCGGTGGGGGTGGGGTATGGGTATGTGCATCTATCCTGGTGTGTGACCCTAGCCTCTGGGTTGGTTTGGGGGGGTGCAGTGTATCTGTCCTGATGTATGACCCTCACTCCCTGGTTGTTGGGGGTGGGGGATAGTGTATGACCCTCACTCCCTGGTTGTTGGGGGGTGGGAGATGGTGTATGACCCTCACTCCCTGGTTGTTGGGGGGTGGGAGATGGTGTATGAGCCTCACTCCCTGGTTGTTGGGGGGTGGGAGATGGTGTATGAGCCTCACTCCCTGGTTGTTGGGGGTGGGAGATGGTGTATGACCCTCACTCCCTGGTTGTTGGGGGTGGGGGATAGTGTATGACCCTCACTCCCTGGTTGTTGGGGGTGGGAGATGGTGTATGAGCCTCACTCCCTGGTTGTTGGGGGTGGGAGATGGTGTATGACCATCACTCCCTGGTTGTTGGGGGTGGGAGATGGTGTATGAGCCTCACTCCCTGGTTGTTGGGGGTGGGAGATGGTATATGAGCCTCACTCCCTGGTTGTTGGGGGTGGGAGATGGTGTATGACCATCACTCCCTGGTTGTTGGGGGTGGGAGATGGTGTATGAGCCTCACTCCCTGGTTGTTGGGGGTGGGAGATGGTGTATGAGCCTCACTCCCTGGTTGTTGGGGGTGGGAGATGGTGTATGACCATCACTTCCTGGTTGTGGGGGGGGAGGTGGGAGATGGTGTATGACCGTCGCTCCCTGGTTGTTGGGGGTGGGGGATGGTGTATGACCCTCACTCCCTGGTTGTTGGGGGGTGGGAGATGGTGTATGACCCTCACTCCCTGGTTGTTGGGGGGTGGGAGATGGTGTATGACCCTCACTCCCTGGTTGTTGGGGGGTGGGAGATGGTGTATGACCCTCACTCCCTGGTTGTTGGGGGTGGGAGATGGTGTATGACCCTCGCTCCCTGGTTATTGGATGGGGGTGGGTGGGGCAGGGTGGTGGTATATCAGTTCTGGTGTATAATCCTCGCTCCCCAGTTGGTGGGGATTTCTCTCCTGTGCCCACGTCCTGTCCTGTCGTTGATGTGTCCTGTGTGATTTCAGAGCACAGCGGCCTGCCGATGTGATCTTTGCCACTATCCGGGAGATGATTGCTGACACGACGGCGCGAGTGGTGAAGTACTCCGAGGCTGAGCAAAGGTGCGTTTCGAAGGGATTTACCCCGGCACAGGTCGAGGCTGCACTGGAGGAGTACGAGGAACTGAATGTCTGGCAAGTGAATCAGGCACGGACCAAGATCACCTTCGTATGAGCGGGACGCGGACCTGCTGCTGTCACTGGAGACTTACCTGACTAAGATTGGCTTAACTTGGCACGGCCCTGTTTCTCAAATGCCCTCTCTGCCCGGCATACTGCCCACCCTCTCTCTGGCCCTGCTGAAGCCTGGTTTTAACATTCTGTCGCATTGCTGTGATCTTCTGTGTCCACGTTGCGTACAGGAGATCAGTTAGTGATTGGAACTGATTAATAAAATCCATTTGTTACCTTTTCCTTTGTGAGACCTTAATTGTTCGACCTCGGGCTGAATGGTTAATGCACCCAGTTCATGGTGACACGACTCGCTGGGGATAGTGCACTGTAATATCAAGCCCCCCGCTGCTCCCCAAGCCAAAACAAAGGTGAAAAGTGTGATTAGACCACCAGATTGCCCCAATTCTACCTAACTGTTTAATTTCGGTTAACAGAATACAAGCACCAGGTTTCTAAACTTAACAAGTAAATAACTATTTATTAAACAAATTGTCTTTAACCAGTGGCAAAAGAAAGATGAACTGCTAACTTTTAACTCTGTAACTTAAACTCTACCCCTTAACCCCTATATATACACACACCCGACATACAAAACATGGATTTTAAGGGTAAGATAAAACAGTTCAATAGCACCGATCTGGGGTATGGGATGATATGGGTTGATTTTGATTGATGTCTTCCAAATTCCTTGCAGTTTGATGTTAATGACACGAGAATGGTCTTCCAGCACATTCAGTCTGTAGTTCGCTGGTGAAAATTTGCTTTTCAATGTCTCCCCTACTGGTGATTTTCCCCTTTCCCTCTTGACATGGGTTTTTCAGAGAGAGTAGGTTAGAGATATGAAGAAACAGCCAGCTAGCTAGCCTGGAATCTTACACACAGGAGAGGGAGAGGTTTTGGGTGTGTTCTCTTTGCAGGCTACGATCTCTCTGCTCACTGCTATCTCACCCAACCTTGGTCACCTGATCAGGAGCCAATTAAAATGTTGTTGCTCGGCAGTTCTCCTTAGTTCAGGGCCCCTTTCTGGCACCATTTTGTCCAACCTGGCACATTGTTCCAGGAGATAGCAACATTGTATATTCCTCATCCAGTTCCAGTGAATATGTCTTTCAGTTGCAGTCGTGGTCGTTTTTAAAGCCACAGTCCAATTTTTAAAACCACTCCCACAGAAATAAAGAAAAAATATAAAGATATGTTCCTTACATTAGGGAGAGGAGGTGATTCAGCCTCCTGAGGTGCAGTGTCCAATACTGAATGTAGTGCTCCAGGTGGCGTCTGTGAGGAGCTCAGTGTAGCTGTGACGTGGCCAACATTTTTAATTGTCTCTCTCTCTCCTCCCTGCCCCAACCCCCCTCCTATTTGTCCACTAGTTTTATGTGCTCCTGAACAGTGAAATCACTCTGTTCCTGCACAGCTCCTGATGTCTCAGCTTTAAGACAAATAGAATTTAATACTCAGAGTAATCAGTCTTGGATCCAGAACAGGGGATCTCACAACTCATCAGCATGGAACTCCCATCGGAAATTGTTTTTCACATCCCCTTTTTAACCACTGGCCTGTTGCATCGTTCCCATCGATATAAAGTCAATGGAGCTGAAAAGACCCACCGTTCTCTCTGACCTGACCCCCATCGTGATGGTTGGGCCATCATTACCTAATACCTTCTAACTCCCAACCCCCTCCGCCTGTCAGCCCCTCTCCTGTGGCAATGTAACCCACTCTCAACAATAAGGGAAAGAAAATCCCCTGGGAAAATTTGTTTCTGATGAGTTTCCGAGTTTCTTAAGTCTTCCAGACATGTCCGGAAGATTCCAAGGGTTCACGTGCTCTCTGTAAACACGTTTAACCTTCTATATCTTCCAGCCTCCGATGTGAGGAAGGGGTACGGTTACCTCCTGGATTCAGCACAAACCCACTGTTCAAGCAAGGTAGTCAGCACGTGCGTTAATGCTGGAAGTAGTGCAGAGAGCACCGACCCACAGTGCCAGCAGAGCCGAGTCCTTACCCACCCACAGTGCCAGCAGGGCCCAGTCCTTACCCACCCACAGTGCCAGCAGAGCCCAGTCCTTACCCACCCACAGTGCCAGTACAGCCCAGTCCTTACCCGCCCACAGGGCCAGCAGAGACCAGTCTTTACCCACCCACCGTGCCAGCAGGGCCCAGTCCTTACCCGCCCAGTGCCAGCAGAGCCCGGTCCTTACCCACCCACAGTGCCAGCAGAGCCCAGTCCTTACCCACCCACAGTGCCAGCAGAGTCCAGTCCGTACCCACCCACAGTGCCAGCAGAGCCCAGTCCTTACCCACCCACAGTGCCAGCAGAGCCCAGTCCTTACCCACCCACAGTGCCAGCAGAGCCCAGTCCTTACCCACCCACAGTGCCAGCAGAGCCCAGTCCGTACCCACCCACAGTGCCAGCAGAGTCCAGTCCTTACCCACCCACAGTGCCAGCAGAGCCCAGTCCGTACCCACCCACAGTGCCAGCAGGGCCGAGAGTGAGGATCCACCATACCTCCTGGCTCTACTTTCTCAGGAGGAAGAGCTGCCTATCATCCAGTTTATTCCCACTAGTGCACCATTTAAACATTCATTCCCTGATATTTTTTTAAATTATTTGTTCACGGGATGTGGGCATCACGGTCTAGGTCAGCATTTATTGCCCATCCCTAATTAAGCATCAACCACATTGCTGTGGGTCTGGAGTCACATGTAGACCAGACCGGGTAAGGACGGCAAGTTTCCTTCCCTAAAGGGACACTAGTGAACCAGATGGGGTTTTTTACAACAATCGGCAATGGTTTCATGGTCAGCATCAGACTATTAATTCCAGATTTCTGTCTTCTGCTGTGGTGGGATTCGAGCCCAGGTCTCCAGCGCATTACCCTGGGTTTCTGAAATACTCGTCCAGGGACACTCTCGAGGACACGCTTGCATTGGGAGGCAGCACAGCAAAGGTCCTCTAGATTGGTCCCTGGGGCGAGAGGATTGTCCTCCGATGAGAGGCTGAGTAAATTTGGGCCTCCACTCTCGAGTTGAGGGGGCGATCTCATGGGAACGTAGAAGGTTCTGAAGGGGCTTGACAGAATAAGCACCTGGGCAGGCCCCTGGCTGGGGAGCCTAGAACGTGTCTACACGGCTTCGGGGTGAGGGACTGAGACGAGGAGAAAGTTTCTTTCACTCAGAGGTTTGTGAGTCTTTGGAATTCTCTACTCCAGAGGGCCGTGGATTGTCCATCAGTGGCGTACATTTAAGACAGAGACAGGTCTTTGGTGGTAAAAGCATTGAGGAAGATCTGAAGAAGAGTCACGCGGACTCGAAACGTTAACTCTGTTTCTCTCTCCCACAGACGCTGCCAGACCTGCTGAGCTTTTCCAGCATTTTCTGTTATCGTTACAGATTTTTTGGTGTCTCTGAATAAAGAGATCTGGGGAGCAGGTGGGGAAAGGAAGGTTGAGGTAGAAGATTGGCCGTGATCTCATTGAATGGCAGAGCAAGATCAAGGGACTGAATGGCCCAATCCAGCCCCTAGTTCTCCACCATCTCCAAACTGGGATAATCTATCAATAATTACGTATCCAGCCCATTCGTTATTTTATAAACCTCTATCCGGCCTCTGCTGGTCTAAAGTAAATAAACCTACATGCCCTCTGTTTGTGAACATGCTCTCTCAGCTGCACTACGTGAGGAGGTAATGTCATTTGCAAATTGAAATCTCTCGCTTTTTCTCTTTAAACTCTCTCTCTTCTCTCATCCAAATTATGAAAGCTCGTAGCCCCAGAACAGATACCCGGGGAACACTGCTTGTCACATCTCGCTGATCGCAGTTATTTTTGTTTTCCCCCACCCCCAAGTCTCTGCCTCCTGCCTCCAAACCAGTTTACCCAGGAGATTCGGTCCATCGTTTGGTGACAGCATCGGGCCTTTGCCAAGATTCCAGATTGGGAGGGATTCAGAAACTGCTGACGACGCCGGGAGCAGAGTTCACGACTTCTACGCAAGGAGGAGGAGGAAGAGAACCTTCCTCTCAACTTTTCTATCTCTCTGCTTTTCTCCCTCATTCTCCCTCCCTCTCTCCCTGGATCTCGTATATGAGTCTCATAGTTCTAGAATCTTGGTAGCTCTCCAGGTCGGTCGTTCTCTGTCTCTGATTCAGTGTCTGCTTCCGAGTCTTTCGGTTCAGTATCTCGTTCTGTGTCTTTCACTGGCTGGGATTTGAGGCGATGACTCGGGCTGATGTTCCTATCCGGCCACGAGCAGGTGTGGATTGGGCAACAGGTTCCTCCTCTCATCGACCAAGGTGACTTTGAAGATCCCGTGAAACTATTTGACAAAAGACATTTGTTTACCTGCATATGACGTTCCTCCCTAAAACATCTACTTCCTGACAACTGGGAGATAGCTGTGTGCAAAATGGGTGTCTACATTACTGTTTGACAGTGACTATAATGAACTTAGAAGACATTGGGTATACCTTAAATTAAAAACAAAAAATGCCGGAAAAGCTCAGCAGGTCTGGCAGCGCGAAGAATTGTGTTATGAGAGCATGGCAGGGTTTGTGATATTTGCAAAGTTCCAACGGACGCAGAAGAGCCTCGATTATCACCCCCACCCCGCCCCCAGCATTGCTGCTGTGAGAAGCACAGGAAGTGTCAACTGTCATCTGTGCTCTGACCAGGAGATGGCAGCAGACACACACCTGGCAGGATTTGCTCCAGAACAGGAACAAGATTGGGGCCAGGCCTCAGTGGGACTTTCAGATCCTGCCATCAATCCTCTGCTTCAATTGCCAGATGTGACATTTACATAAGGAATAATAGTTGGACATTTGGCCCTTCGAACCTGCTCTGCCATTAAATAAAATCATCCTGCTGATCTTCTACCTCAGCTCCACCTTCCTGCGCAGTCCCCATAAAGTGTCCAAAACATCAGTCCATCTCTGTCTCGAATTCACTCAATGACAAGAGCATCCACAGCTCCCTGGGAGAGAATTGCAAAGATGAACAACCCTCTGACTGAAGGGATTTCTCTGCGCCCCTGTCCTAAATGGCCGGCCGCTTATCCTGAAGCTTGTGGCTCTTAGGTCCCCGAGTCTGTTGGAGGGAGACATTCTCCCAGTTTCAACCCTGCCGAAATCCTTAAGAATTTTATACGTTTCAATGATATCAATTCCTCTAAACTTCAGGGATTGTAGGCGTGCTTTACTCAATCTCTCCTCAATCACCCCAAGAACTAGACTCGTGAATCTTCGTTGCACTAGGGTCTAGGGCAAATATGCCCTTTCTTGGGTAAGGAATCAAAAACCCCTCCCACAACATAACTCCAGCTGCAACCTCAGCAATGCCCTGTTATAACTGTTTCTTTACTCTTATACACCAAACCCTTGGAACGAAAGCTAATGCAAAGATGGATGTTATTTTAATATGTTTGGGAATATGGTGGTATTCTGTAAAGAAGACAGTGTATTGTGTGTGTGTGTGTCCACGATTAATTAAACTGGGGGAAGGTTGGTAAAGACATCTTGCCTATGGGAACTGAGAGATGAAAGGTAAAGTCGCTAGATGCATGCATTTGTATTGAGAGGCTATGGTGAAGTTAAACGTACTAGTAAATAGGTTGGGTTTTAAATTTCAAAGGGTAGTTCAGAGATGACAAAGGACTTTTACAACTTACAAAGGTTTCATAGGTAAACAATGGAAGGTTATTAAATTTTATTTGACCCAAAAGTGGAGGCCATAGGGAGGCATGAAAGATTTTTATATTTTGGAAAAGTTGAGTTCAAAGAAGTGCTTGGGATGAATGGGGAAAAAAAAGATATTTAAGGAAAGATGTTGAGCTGAGTTGAGGCGGCTGTGTGGGGAAGATGTCCTGAGACCAGCTCTGTGCTGAGAAACATTGTGAATTTGAACTAGCCATCCAGTTTCAAGTCAGGAAAGTCTTTGTTTCCAGAAAGCAGTCTGTTACTGAACTTCCTTCGGTTCCACAGTAGAATGGAAGAAAGTGAGAAGTGTCACGTATAGTATACTTTATTAAATTAGCAGCAGTTTTTGCCTTGGGTAATATTACTGGATTTTTATGATCAAAATCTATAAGGGAGCTGTTGCCAAGTAGTTTACTTGTGTGTTCTGGCCAAGTGGGTTTTTTGGGGGGATGTTTTCTAAGACTGTTTCAGCTGTGTAATTTTAATCTTGTGTGTTTAAGTTTTTCTTTCTTGTTAATAAATCTTTTAATTTTGAAACCCTAAAAGTGTTGCTGGGATTCTATGCTTCTGGGATCAGTAGTTTTCCCTTCATTATCAAAATGCAAAACAAAAAAAAAAGGTTATGATCAGTAAGACAAGTTTCCCTCTGGGATTTGACTTGCTCAGCAAATAACATCAGCTGCGGTTGTCACAGGGGCCATCTCCTTTCCTAATTGCTTTTCTTACCTGTGAACTTCCTGTGATTTTGACCCAGCGACAAGTGAAGGAACGGCCGATATATTTCCAAGTCAGGATGGTGAGTGGCTTGGAGGGGAACTTCCAGGTGGTGGTGTCCCCATGTGTCTGCTGCCCTTGTCCTTCTCGGGGGTAGAGGTCGTCAGTTTGGAAGGTGCTGTCGAAGGAGTCTTGGTGAGTTGCTGCAGTGCATCTTGTAGATGGCACCATTACCAGTGTGCGTCAGTGGTGGAGGGAGTCAATGTTTAAGGTAGTGGATGGGGTGCCAATCAAATGGGCTGCTTTGTCCTGGATGGTGTTGAGCTTCTTGTGCTGTTGAAGCTGCACTTGTCCAGGTCGGTGGAGAGTATTCCATCACACTCCTGACTTGTGCCTTGTAGATGTTGGACAGGCTTTGGGGAGTCAGGAGGTGAATTACTCTCCGCAGGATTCCTCGCCTCTGACCTGCTCTTGTAGCCACAGTATTTTATGGCTAGTCCAATTCAGTTTCTGGTCAATGGTAACCCCCAGGGTGTTGATAGTGGGGGATCCATTGAATATCAAGGGGAAATGGTTAGATTCTCTCTTGTTGGAGATGGTCATTGTCTGGCACTTGTGTGGCATGAATATTACTTGCTATTTCTCAGCCCGAGCCTGAATGTTGTCCAGGTCTTGCTGCATTTGTGCATGGACTACTTCAGTATCTGAGGAGCCGCGAATGGTGCTGAACATTGTGCAATCATCATTGAACATCCCCACTTCTGACCTTATGATGGAAGGAAGGTCATTGATGAAGCAGCTGAAGATGGTTGGGCCGAGGACACTCCCCTGAGGAACTCCTGCAGTGATGCCCAAGGACTGAGGTGACTGACCCCCAACAACCACAACCATCTCCCTTTGTGCTAGGTATGACTCCAACCAGCGGAGACTCCTCCCCCTGATTCCCATTGACTCCAGTTTAGCTAGGGCTCCTTGATGCCACACTCGGTCAAATGCTGCCTTGATGTCAAGGGCAGTCACTCTCACCTCACCTCGGGAAATCAGCTCTTTTGTCCATGTTTGAACCAAAGCTGTAATGAGGTCAGGAGCTGAATGACCCTGGCGGAACCCAAACTGGGCGTCAGTGAGCAGGTTGCTGTTGTGTAAGTGTGACCTGATAGCACTGTTGGTGACCCCTTCCATCACTTTACTGATGATGGAGAGTAGACTGATGGGGCGGTAATTGGCCGGGTTGGATTTGTCCTGCTTTTTGTGTACAGGACATACCTGGGCAATTTGCACATTGCTGAGTAAATGCCTGTGTTGTAGCTGTACTGGAACAGCTTGGCTAAGGGCATGGAAAGTTCTGGAGCACAAGTCTTCAGTACTATTGCCAGAGTATTGTCATGGCCCATAGCTTTTTCAGTATCCAGTGCCTTCAGCCCTTTCCTGATATCACGAGGAGTGAATTGAATTGGCTGAAGACTGGCATCTGTGACACTGGGGACCTCCAGAGGAGGCCGAGATGGATCATCCACTCAGCACTTCTGGCTGAAGATTGTTGCAAATACTTCAGCCTTATCTTTTGCACTGATGTGCTGGGCTCCTCCATCATTGAGGATGGGGATATTTGTGGAACCTCCTCCTCCAGTGAGTTGGTTAATTGTCCACCACCATTCACGACTGGATGTGGCAGGACTACAGAGCTTAGATTTGATCAATTGATGTGGGATCGCTTATGTCTGTCTATCACTTGCTGCTTATGCTGTTTGGGACGCAAGTAGTCCTGTGTTATAGCTTCACTAGGTTGACACCTCATTTTTAGGTATGTCTGGTGCTGCTCCTGGCATGCCCTCCTGAACTCTTCATTGAACCAGGGTTGATCCCCTGGCTTGGTGGTAATGTTAGAGTGGGGGATATGCCGGGCCATGAGGTTACAGATTTGGTCGTATACAATTCTGCTGCTGCTGATGGCCCACAGCGCCTCATGGATGTGCACTTCTGAGCTGTTGGGTCTGTTCTGAATCTATCCAATTTAGTACGGTGATAGTGCCACACACATCACATCCAGGGAAATCTTGATTAGTTTAACATCAGCAGTAGGAAAAGTAGTGAAATCTCTGTTAAAGGAGAAAGTAGAACAGCAGAAAACCATAGTAAAGCTATAAGTGGTCAGTATGGAATTCAAAATGCAAAGTCTTGCTTGTACAACTTAACTGAATTCTTCAAAGTGTAAGAGAGAGGAGAGACTAGGGGAGGTGGTGGTGGCATGATGCTAATATCGCTGGCCTAGTAATCTGATAGGCCCAGGTTAATGCTCTGGGGACATGGGTTCAAATCCCACCACAGTGGCTGGTGGAATTTAAATTCAATGAATAAATCTGTAATTGGAAGCTGGTCTCTGTAATGGTGGCCATGACAACTAACACTGATTGTTGTAAAAAGCTATTTGGTTCCCTAATGTCTGAGCAATCTGTTATCCTTACCCGGTCTGGCCTACATGTGACTCCAGGCCCACAGCAACGTGGTTGATGTTTAACTGCCCCCTGAAACGGCCGAGCAAGTCACTCAGCTCAAGGGCAATTAAGGATGGGCAACAAATGCTGGTCTTGCCAGTGACCAAAAAAAATGCATATTCAGATCTTGTAAAAGCCTTTTGCAGAGTCGGGGGGGCAAGGATTATAGAACGGATACAGAAGCAAAATACTGCAGACGCTGGAATTCCGAAATAAAAACAGAAAATGCTGGAAGTACTCAGCAGGTCAGGCAGCCTCTGTGGAGAGAGAAACAGAGTTAATGTCTCGGGGCTGTGACCCTTCATCAGCTCTGAAACGTTAACCCTTTCTCTCCTCTTTGCGGAAGTTGACTGAATGACAGGAAACAGAGGGTAGGGGGGGGTAAAGGGTAATGGTTCGCAATGGCCGAGGTTGTGTTTCCCATGGACCACCGCTCTTCACAACTCCTGTTAACGGTTTTGACTCAGGGATCAAAAGCCCAATTTCTAAATTTGTGGAAGACACCAAATTGAGGGGTTGGGTTGGGTGGGGGGAGGGAGGGTGGGGAGGGGGCTTAGTCAAAACTGAGGAGGACCACAACAGATTAAATGACAGCGTTGATAAATTGGAATAATGGGCAAACGGATTTCAATGTAGATAGGCGCGTGAGCTAATACAATGTGGGAAGACGAATAAGAAAGACACATACTAGTTACAACATAAACTAAATCGACAAAGAGAGGACAAAAGAAAAGCACAAATCATTAAACAGTAGCAAAGCCGGTTGTTAAGGGCCAATCAAAATCAAAACCAAACCCAAAGTGGGGGGGGAATTTTCCCTCCCAGCCCGCTTCACTCCCGGCCAAAGTCAATGAACTCTTGGGTGGGATTGCCAAATCCTCTGAGGCAGTCCTGCCTCACCAGGCCGGAAAATCCCAGCCAAAGGGTTGATTTCTAAAGGGATAGAATTGGACAAAGTTTGGGAAGTTATGTAATGAACCTTGGATTGACGACACTTGCGCCAATCTTTGGTCTCGCACTCCGCCCTCTGGCGAGTCAGCGGGGAACATGTCCCCACTGATACCAGCTGCCCCACGGCCAATTAAGATTTGGCGAGCGTTAATTGGCAAAGAGCAAAACTTCCACCCCTCCCCCCCACAACCTGTGAAGAAAGTCCCGCCTTAAAGAGCTGGCGGCCAATCCACAGTCCCATCAGCGCCACCTTCGAGCAGTGGCCACTGCTGGGATTACAGCCGGAAACCGCAGGAGCGGCTGTGGACTGAAGGTAAACCCGGGGTGTCGCTGGGACAGGCCTTGGTGGGCAGGGATGGGGTGGAGTGAGTTTCAGAAGCTGCTGTGGGGAGTGTTAAAGGGAGCAGTTATCTCAGATGGGGCACAAGGGACCCCCAAAGGAGGTACCCCACCAAACCCCTCCCCCTTTCCCACACCAGCCCGCACAGCTAAAGCTGGTGGGCTTCCCATGTGGTGTTCCCCAGCACCCCCAACCCCGCACCTGCTGCCTCAGGGGGTGGGAATGAGGCACTTTAGTGGTCATTAATTGGCCACTCAAGGGCCTCAATAAGCCCAAGGCTGCCTGAGCCTCCTCTGCACTCCATAAGATGGGAGACAGATCGGGGACGGGGGAGAGTCGGTGGTGGGAGGGCCACTCTCCGCACTTTATAAGACCCTCGCCCTCAAAGCCCCTTAAAATTCCATTCTCAGAGCACTGGACATAGTCCTGGTCACCACATTACAAAAAGGAGATACACAGGCTTTGGAGTGAGCGTGGGAAAAAAGGACTTACAATGATAAACAGCAGAATCGTGAAGCCAGGAATGGATGACGAGGCTGGGGGGGGGTCCTTTCTCTGGAAAACCTGATGGGAGGTCTTAAAAATCATGACCGGTTTGAGTAGGGTGGATACAGAGGGTTTCCACACCAGAACTAGGGACCAGAAAGTCGCCAAGAAATGAAAGAGGGGGTGATAGAAATTTACCACCCAGAAAGAGGCCATTCGCTCCATCATGGTCATGCTAGCCAGTAAAGAACAACCTAGATTATTCCCACTTGCCATCTCTTGGCCCACAGCCCTGTCGATTAAAGAGCTTTAAGTGCTTTTTAAATGCATTGAAGGTTTCCACCTCTCCCACCCTTTCAGGCAGTGAGTTCCCGATCCCCCACCACCCTCTGGGGGAGAAAGAAAAGCCTTCAACTCCCCTAATCCCTCTACGAATCGCTCTAACTCTCTGCCCCTGGTTATTGACCTCTCTGCTAAGGGGAATGGGTCCTTCCTATCCACTCTATCGAGCTATCCCTCCCTCACCTTAATTTAAATACCACTCAATCAAATTTCCCCTCAGCCTCCTCTGTTCTAAAGAAAACAACCTCAGCCTATTCCGTCTTTCCTCATCACTCAAATTCCCCAGCCCTGGAAACATCCTCATAAATCTCCTCTGTATCCTCCCCAGGGTGATCACATCATCCCTGTAACGCAGTGACCAGAACTAACTGCGGTCTAGTTAGTGAGACTAACGCTAACTCTCGCTGCAGTCCAACTTGCATTTTGTACAGTTTTAACCCTAACCCTAACCCAGAGCCTAACTCTTACTCCTGCACCACCCCCCTGCACTTATGCCTTGATGAATACATTAAGAGCAGACTGACCACAGCACTGTGGTGCAGGGAGTTATTCAAGTGGGGGTGAGTTAACAGGAATGTAGTTGCAGTAGGGGTCAGTATACTGAGGGTTATAGGTACTGTCTTCTGTAGCGGTGAGCGTGAGTCCAATAGGCTGCATTGTCTGCCCTGTAGCAGGGTTGGGCTCATTTCCTCCCAGCTGGACCTGAACCTGGAGTGCGAAGAGAAGGATCTAGTTGTCATCGTCCGCGTGGGCACCAACGACTTAGCTAGGAGTCAGATAGAGGTTCTGCTGAGGGAGTGCAGGCAGCTAGGGGCTGAGTTTGAAAGCTGAGTCACAGTGAGCGTTAGACTCTCTGTCCCTTCCTGTCCCATTCCGCTCGTCTTCACCCACGTTGCCACGCTTTTCCACCACCTCAACTTTCCTCTTCAGATTGCCAAGTCTCCCTCCAACCCAAACCCTCCCCCAGGCCTCTGTTAGTTTAAAGCCCTAACCACAGCCCCAGTCACCATGACGTGCCGGTCCCGGCCTTGTCTAAGTGGAGCCCATCTCAACAGAAATAGCTCCCTCTCTCTTGAGACAAAAACAGAAAACACTGGAAAAACTCAACAGATACGACAGCGTCTGTGGAGAGAGAAACAGAGTTAACGTTTCGAGTCCGCTATGGACTTGAAACGCCAACTCTGTTTCTCTCCCCACAGACGCTGTCAGACCTGCTGAGTTTTTCCAGCATTTTCTGTTCCTGTTTCAGGTTTCCGGCATCCGCGGTGTTTTGCATTTAGCTTCCCCCTTTGCTGAGTGCTGGTGCCAGTCCCCTGTGAATTGTAACCCCTTCTTCCCAAGCCGCTCTTTGAGCCACACGCTTAATTCTCCACGAGCGGACAAATTGGGAGCAGGAGGAGGCCACTCGGCCCCTCGAGCCTGTTCCGCCATTCGATTCGATCGCGACCTGATCTGGTTTCAACCTCAACTCTACACTCCCGCCTACTCCCGATAGCCTTTCTTCCCCCCACTTGTTAGCGAAGAACCCGTCTAGCTCTGTCTTAAAAATATTCAAAGACTCTGTCGCCTTTTGAGGAAGAGAGTTCCAAAGACTCACCACCCTCGGAGAGAAAATATTTCTCCTCATCTCTGTCCTGAATGGGCGACCCCTTATTTTTAAACAGTGACCCCCCCTAGTTCTAGATTCTTCCACAAGAGGAAACATCCTCTCCACATCCACCCTGTCAAGGCCCCCTCAGGCCCACTCCGCCCAGAGTCCATGCCTGATTCTCAGATCCTATTCACCCACTGTCAGAACAGGGCCCCGCACGATTTGGAGCTCTTCTCGTGTTACATGTTGGGACGTTTTCCTGCTTAAATATTACAGAAGGTCCAATGGTTGCCGGGAGCCAGCTGTCATCTATGTTGCACATCTGTACCTCCAGCTGTGGGCATTTATTTTTACATTTTACAAGAGGAGGTTAAAATCATTAACACCTGTGTCGAGGGGAGCTGGGGACGAATTAGAAACGGCAAAGATTCAGCCTCACGGTCGGGGGCAATGGTGACATGGCTTTAAAGGCTGAATCGCTTGCTGTAAGAGAGAGAGTGTGTGTAGTGTGGGAGGGAGGGGGAGGGGAGGAGCGGAAGAAAATACAGCGAAAAGAAAATATTAACAGATAAACAGGGGGAGGAGTAACGATGGGTTGGAGAGAGTGAGGGAGTGATGGGGTCAGAGAGGGGGTGAGGAGTGATGGGGTCAGAGAGAGGGGGAGTGATGGGGTCAGAGAGAGGGGGAATGATGGGGTCAGAGAGGGGGAGTGATGGGGTCAGAGAGAGAAGGGGATTGATGTGTTTGGAGACAGGAGGAGTGATGGGGGCAGAGAGAAAGGGAGGGGGATTGATGGGATCGGAGGGAGAATGATGGGGTCTGAGAGAGAGGGGGAGTGATGGGGTCTGAGAGAAAGGGGGAATGATTGGGTCAGAGGCGAGAGAGGGGGAGTGATGGGGGCAGAGAGAGAGGGGGAGTGATGGGGTCTGAGAGAGAGCGGGAGTGATTGGGTCAGAGGAGAGAGAGGGGGAGTGATGGGGTCTGAGAGAAAGGGGGAGTGATGGGGTCTGAGAGAGAGTGGGAGTGATGGGGTCTGAGAGAAAGGGGGAGTGATGGGGTCTGAGAGAGAGTGGGAGTGATTGGGTCAGAGGAGAGAGAGGGGATAAATGGCCATTCCTGTTCCAATACTTCATCACTCCCCTTCCCTCAACCTCCATCACTCCCTCCTCTCAAACTCCACCACTACCCCCCTCAACCCCCAACACTGCCTCCTCTCTCAATCACCATCATTCCCCTTCCCCAACCTCCATCATTCCCTCTCCCTCAGTCACTGCCTCCTCCCTCTCAACACCCATTCCCTCAACCTCCATCACCTCCCTTACCACAACCCTCATCACTCCCCTTTCCTCAACCCATCACTCCTCATTCCCTCAAACTACATCACTCCCCTTTCCTTAACCTCCATCACTCCCCATTCTCTAACCCCCATCACTCCCCCTTCCCTCAACCCATTACTCTCCATTTTCTCAACCCCCACCACTCCCCCTTTCCTCATTCACCATCACTCCACATTCCCTCAACCCCCATCACTCCCTTTCCTCATTCTCCGTCACTCCACATTTCTGCAATCTCCATCACTGCCCCCCAAACCCCATCACTCACCATTTCCTCAATGCCCATCACTCCCCCTCCCTCAACCTCCATTGCTCCCCTTCCCTCAGCCCCCATCACTCCCCTAAAATCCTATTACTCCGTGTTCCCTCAACCCCCATCACTTCCATTTCCTCAACCTCCACCACCTCCTTTTCCACAAGCCCCATCACTCCCCCTTTCCTCAAACTCCATCACTCCCCTTTCCTCAATGCCCATCACTTCCCTTTGCTCAACCTCCACCACTGCCCATTCCCTCAACATCCATCACTCCCCCTCCCTCAACCCCCATCACTCCCCATAATCTGAACCCCCATCACTCCCCATTTCCTCAAACTCTGTCACTCCCCATTTCCTCAACCCCCATCCCTCCCCCTCCCTCAGCCTCCATCTCTCCCCTCTCCTCAACCTTAGTGAAGCCCCCTCCCTCAACTTCTGTCACTCCCCATTCCCACAACCCCATTAGTCCCCATTGCTTCAACCCCCATCGCTCCCCATTCCCTCAACCCCATCAATCCTCATTCCCTCAAACCTATCACCCCTTTACTCAACCTCCATCTCTCCCCTTTCCTCAAAATCAATCAATCCCCTTCCCGCAACCTCTATCACTCCCATTCCCCCAACCCTATCACTCCCCATTCCCTCAACCCCATCACTCCCCTTTCCTTCAACCCCATCACCCCCAGTTCCCTCAACCTCCATCACCCCTTCCCTCAATTGCCATCACTCCCCCTTAACCCCCATCACTCCCCTTTCCTCAACCTCCATCACTCCCCCTCTCTCAGACCCCATTACTCCTCTCTCTGAGACCCTTCATCCCCCTCTCCCTGACCCCATCATTCCCTGTCTCAGACCCCATCACTCCCCCTCTCTGTCTGACCCCAGCACTCCCCCTTTCCTCAACCTCCATTACTCCTCTTTACTCAACCTCCATCACTTCCCCTCTCTCTCAGACCCCGTCACTCCCCCTCTCTTTCTCAGACCCCATCACTCCTCCTCTCTCTCAGACCCCATCACTCCCCCTCAGATCTCGTCACTACCGTCTCTCTCAGATCGCATCACTCTCCCTTTCCCTGACCCCATCACTCCCCGTCTCAAACCCATCACTCCCTCTCTCAGATCCCGTCACTCCCCTCTCCCTCAGATTGCATCACTCCCCCTTTCCCTGACCCCATCACAAACCCCATCACTCCCTCTCTCTGTCTGACCCCAGCACCCTCCCTCTCCCTCCGACCCCATCACTCTCTCTCTCTCCGACCCCATCACATCCATTCTCTCTCAGACCACAGAACTACCTCTCTCTCCGACCCCATCACTCCCTCTCTCTCTCAGACCCCATCGTTCCCCCTCTCTCTCAGACTCCATCACACCCCCTCTCTGACTCATCACTCCCCTTCTTTCTCAGAGCCCAGCACTACCCCCTCACTCTGACCACATCACTCCCCCTTGCCCTCAGACCCGATCACTTCCCTCTCTCTCTCTCTCTTTCTGACCCTATCACTCCCTCTCTCAGATGCCATCACCACCCCACCTGTCTCTCAGACCCCATCACAACCCCTCTCTCTCTGACCTCATCATTCCCCCTCCGGCTGTCTATGACCCCATCATTACTCCTCTCTCTCAGACACCATCACTCCCCTTCTCTCTCTCTCTGACCCCATCACTCTCCCCCTTTCAGACCCCATCACTCCCACTCTCTCTCAGACCCCATCACTCCCCCTCTCTCTCAGACACTATCACTCCCCTTCTCTGTCTCTCTCTGACCATCACTCTCCCCCTTTCAGATCCCATCACTCCCACTGTCTCTCAGACCCCTTCACTACCCCTCTCTCAGACCCCATCACTTTCCCTCTCTCTAAGACCCCAAAACTCCCCATCTCTCTCTCTGACCCCATCACTCCTCCTCTCTCACAGACCCCTGCACTCCCCCTCTCAGATCCCATCACTCCCTCTCTCTCTGACCCCATCACTCCCCCTCTCTCTGACCCCATCAATCCCCCTCTCTCTGACCCTATCACCCACCCCACTCTCTCTGACCCTATCACTCCTCCTCTCTCCAAACCCATCAATCCCCCTCTCTCTCAGACCCCATCACTCCCCCTCCCTCTTTCTGACCCCATCACTCTCTCTGACCCCATCACTCCCCCTCTCTCTCAGACCTCATCATTCTCCCTCCAACCCCATCAATCCCCCTCCCTCTCTCTCTCCCCCCACCCTCAAACTTGTTCCGCCTCAACCAATGAAATCGTGGCTGATCTTTGACCTTACTGTGACCATATACCAGCCTTTGCCCATCTTCCTTTCATAACTTATCTGAAATGAGTTCTGGTTATCAGAAATCTATCAATCTTGGATTTAAAATGAACATGGTCTAGCACTTACGGAAGCAGGTTTCGAACTGTTGCCATGGATGCTGCCAGAACTGCTGAGATTTTCCATCATTTTCTGTTTTTATTTCAAACTCTTAGCACTCGTTGTGTGTGGAAGTGTGTCTTAATTTCACACCTGAAGGGTCCAGCTCTAGTTTTTAAGGTATATCCCTGAGTCCTAGATTCCACAACGGAATAGTTTCCCTCTGTCTAACCTAACAGTTCCCCCTTAATAGCTTGAAAACTTCAATAAAATCACCCCTCAATTTTCTAAATTTGCGGGAATAAAAGCCCTTTTTGTATAATCGCTCCTCATAATTAAAATTTGAAATCCAGCTATCATCCTGGTAAATCTACACAATACTCCCTCCAATGCCAATATATCCTTGCTCAGAACTCTCACAATACTTCAGGATGGTCTAAGCTCAGCTTTGTACAACTGAAGCATGACTACTACTCCTTACTGTTGGATTCCATTAGGTATAAACATCCTCAGTGATGGGGGAGCTCAGCACCTCAGCTCAAAAGACAAGGCTGAAGCATTTGCAGCCACCTTCAGTCATAAGTGCCGAGTGGATGATCCCTCTAGGCCTCTCCCTGAGGTTCCCAGCATCACAGATGCCAGTCTTCAGCCAATTCGATTCGCTAAAGGCACTGGACACTACAAAAAAAGGCCAAAAACATCCCGGCTGTAATACTGAAGACTTGTGCTCCTGAACTTGCTGCACCCCTAGCCAAGCTGCTCCAGTAGAGCTACAACACTGGCATCTATGCAGCAATGTGGAAAATTGCCCAGGTATGTCCTGTACACAAAAAGCAGGACAAATCCAATCCGGCCAATGACTGTCCCATCAGCCTACTCTCTATCATCAGTAAAGTAACAGAAAGTGTCATCAACAGTGCTATCAAGTGGCACTTACTCAGCAATAACCTGCTCACTGATGCCCGGTTTGGGTTCCGCCAGGGCCACTCAGCTCCTGACCTCATTATACCTTCGTCCAAACATAGACAGAAGAGCTGAATTCCAGAGGTGTGGTGAAGCTGAGTGCCCTTTGCGTCCCGCATTTGACCGAGTGTGGCATCAAGGAGCCCTGGTAAAATTGAAGGCAATGGGAATCAGGGGGAAAACTCTCCACTGGTTGGAGTCATACCTAGCATAAGGGAAGATGGTTGGAGTTGTTGGAGGCCAATCATCTCAGTCCCGAGACATCGCTGCAGGAGTTTCTCAGGGTAGTGTCCCAGGCCCAACCATCTTCAGCTGCTTCATCTTCCTTCCATCATAAGGTCAGAAGTGGGGATGTTCACTGATGATTGCACAATGTTCAATTCCACTGGCAATGACTCAGATACTGAAGCAGTCCATGCCCAAATGCAGCAAGACCTGGATAACATTCAGGCTTAGGCTGATAAGTGGCAAGTAACATTCACAAGTAACAAATGCCAGGCAATGACCACCTTCAACGGGAGAGAATCTAACCATTGCCCCTTGATGTTCAATGCCATTACCATTGCTGAATCCCCCACTATCAATATCCTGGGGCGATGATTGACCAGAACCTACACCAGCCAAATAAATACTATGGCTACAAGAAGGACCTGGTCATTGACTCCTGACTGGTCAAACCCTACAGTTTTGATCTGTGTGAAATCTGCTAGTCTTCCAGTGCAAAGAGTTATCCATTACCGAGTGTTGCAGAATGGCACAATGCAAGGTCCATGACTACATGCTGAGGAATGCACTAAAGCTTGTGGGGAGAGAGTGGTGCAGTGGACTAGTAATCCAGAGGCCCAGACTAATGCTCGGGGGACATGGGTTCAAATCTCACCACAGTAGCAGGTAGAATTTAAATTCAATTAATAAGAAAAGACTGGAATATAAAGCTAGTCTCAGTAATGGTGACCAAGACAGCTATCACTGATTGTTGTAAAAACCCATCTGGTTCCCTATGTCCTTTAGGGAAGGAAATCTCACATCTTTACCCAGTCTGGCTGGTATATGACTCTGGACCTACTGCAGCATGATAGACACTTAACTGCGCTCTGAAATGGCTGAGCAAGCCACTCAGTTTAGGGACACCCACATCCCATGAAAGAATAAACATATAAAAGCTGGGGGCAGGCACTGCAGAGGCCCAATGGGGAAAGGACAGTCTAAGGGCTTTCAGCCGTGGGGGTACTGAGGGATTGGAAACAGAGCAAGAGCCCCGGGGCTATATGTTTGATCTGTAATGAAGATTGTAAACATTAACTGGAATGAGTAACAAGCGGCATTGGAAGAAACTGTTTTGGTTTTCAGCTCATGTAATGTCACTTTTGAACAGACATGAAATGTACTTTTATCCATTATAGGAATAAAGTGTATTTTTGGGAAGAAGGTGAGGGTGAGGTTAAGGTGTCCCCCTCACCACTCTGGCAGGTACATGCTTCAGGAATCAGACAGCCAGTTAGGGGATTACCTGTGGGGTTAGGAGCCTGCACGGGTGTTGGGGAAATGTCTAGGGGGGACTGACATGTCTGAGGTAGTGTGTGTCTGGGAGTGGGGGTTAGGCATGTGTTTGTGTCTGGGGTGGTGGAGTGTCAGAGGTGGGGGTGTGTCTAGGGGGGACTGACATGTCTGGGGTAGTGTGTGTCTGGGAGTGGGGGTTAGGCATGTGTTTGTGTCTGGGGTGGTGGAGTGTCAGAGGTGGGGGTGTGTCCCTCAGCGTATGTCTGTAAGGGGAGGGGTATCTGAGCTGTAGGAGTGTTTCTGCTGTTATAAAATGAGCTGCTCTGAGTTGTGTGAAAAGAATCCCTGTGCTGTTGAGGATGAGTATTGCTGTATGTCTGTCCCTGTGAGGGTGAGTATTTCTGTGTGTCTGTCCCTGTGATGGTGAGTATTTCTGTGTGTCTGTCCCAGTGAGGGTGAGTATTTCTGTGTGTCTGTCCCAGTGAGGGTGAGTATATCTGTGTGTGTCTGTCCCTGTGAGGGTGAGTATTTCTGTGTGTCTGTCCCAGTGAGGGTGAGTATTTCTGTGTGTCTGTCCCAGTGAGGGTGAGTATATCTGTGTGTGTCTGTCCCTGTGAGGGTGAGTATTTCTGTGTGTCTGTCCCAGTGAGGGTGAGTATTTCTGTGTGTCTGTCCCAGTGAGGGTGAGTATTTCTGTGTGTCTGTCCCAGTGAGGGTGAGTATTTCTGTGTGTCTGTCCCAGTGAGGGTGAGTATTTCTGTGTGTCTGTCCCAGTGAGGGTGAGTATATCTGTGTGTGTCTGTCTCTGTGGGGGTGAGTATTTCTGTGTGTCTGTCTCCGTAAGGGTGAGTATTTCTGTGTGTCTGTCTCTGTGAGGGTATATCTGTGTGTGTTTCTCTGTGAGGGTGAGTATTTCTGTGTGTGTTTCTCTGTGAGGGTGAGTATTTCTGTGTGTGTTTCTCTGTGAGGGTGAGTATTTCTGTGTGTCTGTCCCAGTGAGGGTGAATATTTCTGTGTGTGTTTCTCTGTGAGGGTGAGTATTTCTGTGTGTCTGTCTCTGTGAGGGTGAGTATTTCTGTATTTCTGTGTGTCTGTCCCAGTGAGGGTGAGTATTTCTGTGTCTGTCTGTCCCATTGAGAGTGAGTATATCTGTGTGTGTCTGTCCCAGTGAGGGTGAGTATTTCTGTGTGTCTGTCCCAGTGAGGGTGAGTATATCTGTGTGTGTCTGTCCCCGTGAGGGTGAGTATTTCTGTGTATTTGTCCCAGTGAGGCTGAGTCTTTCTGTGCGTGTTTCTCTGTGAGAGTGAGTATTTATGTGTGTGTTTCTCTGTGAGGGTGAATATTTCTGTGTGTGTTTCTCTGTGAGGGTGAGTATATCTGTGTGTCTGTCCCACTGAGGGTGAATATTTCTGTGTGTGTTTCTCTGTGAGGGTGAGTATTTCTGTGTGTCTGTCTCTGTGAGGGTGAATATTTCTGTGTGTCTGTCTCTGTGAGGGTGAGTATATCTGTGTGTCTGTCCCACTGAGGGTGAATATTTCTGTGTGTGTCTATCTCTGTGAGGGTGAATATTTCTGTGTGTCTGTCTCTGTGGGGGTGAATATTTCTGTGTGTCTGTCTCTGTGGGGGTGAATATTTCTGTGTGTGTCTATCTCTGTGAGGGTGAATATTTCTGTGTGTCTGTCTCTGTGGGGGTGAGTATTTCTGTGTGTCTGTCTCTGTGAGGGTGAGTATTTCTGTGTGTCTGTCTCTGTGGGGGTGAGTATTTCTGTGTGTCTGTCTCTGTGGGGGTGAGTATTTCTGTGTGTCTGTCTCTGTGGGGGTGAGTATTTCTGTGTGTCTGTCCCAGTGAGGGTGAGTATTTCTGTGTGTGTTTCTTTGTGACGGTATTTCTGTGTGTGTTTCTCTGTGAGGGTGAGTATATCTGTGTGTGTCTGTCCCAGTGAGGGTGAGTATTTCTGTGTGTCTGTCCCAGTGAGGGTGAGTATTTCTGTGTGTGTTTCTCTGTGAGGGTGAGTATTTCTGTGTGTCTGTCCCAGTGAGGGTGAGTATTTCTGTGTGTGTTTCTCTGTGAGGGTGAGTATATCTGTGTGTATCTGTCCCAGTGAGGCTGAGAATTTCTGTGTGTGTTTCTCTGTGAGGGTGAGTATTTCTGTGTGTGTTTCTCTGTGAGGGTGAGTATTTCTGTGTGTCCCAGTGAGGGTGAGTATTTCTGTGTGTTGTCCCAGTGAGGCTAAGAATTTCTGTGTGTGTTTCTCTGTGAGGGTGAGTATTTCTGTGTGTCTGTCCCAGTGAGGGTGAGTATATCTGTGTGTATCTGTCCCATGAGGGTGAGTATTTCTGTGTGTGTTTCTCTGTGAGGGTGAGTATTTCTCTGTGTGTTTCTGTGAGGGTGAGTATTTCTGTGTGTCTGTGTCTGCTAGGCTCAGTATTTCAATCTGTTTGAACCAGTTCTAGTATCCATGTCTTGATTAAAGTTATTTTAAGTAAAGACTGATGCACCTCCAGTCCAGAATTTGCAAAGGAATTGAAAAGCTGGCACGATTTTAGTGGAAGTGAAACAGTTTTCATATCTTTGCTACAAGCTGAGGCCGTCCCGAACCAGTTTCATTGTCCCAGGACCTTCCTTGACCGAGTGTGTCCCCGGGACAGATGCGACCCGGGCTGTAGGGGTTGCCTCGGGATTTCTGCTCCTGGTGGATCCGGCTCACTCTGTCCTGGGATTGTGTCTGCAAAGTCAGGAGTTCATCTTTAGCCGAGCCCACACTCTGCAATCTGGAATGTCTGTGAAACAGAATGTCTCCAATTGCAAAATTGTCTAAAATTGAAAAGCATGAGCCCGGGTTTCCCTGGGATAGACCGAATCAGAAATCCATCTGTAAACACTAGCAGCTGTCCCGCGTTCAGATCGAGTTAGGCTTCTGTCTGTAACAGTATCAGGCGGGTGAGTGGGATGGGGGGAATGGGTGTGGGATAGGCATGATTGTGTTACCCTTCCCACCACACACAATTGAACCCCCTCTTGATCCCGAAACTGAGGATGTGCAGAACTAGGGATTGTTGGTTGGGTTAGAGAGTGACTGCTGCTCGGGTTAGTCAGCGATTGCTGGTCGGGTTAGAGAGTGATTGCTGGTCGGGTTAGAGAGCGATTGTTGGTTGGGTTAGAGAGTGATTGCTGCTCTGGTTAGAGAGTGATTGTTGGTTGGGTTAAAAAGTGATAGCTGGTCGGGTTAGAGAGTGACTGCTGGTCGGGTTACAGAGTGATTGCTGGTCGGGTTAGAGAGTGATTGTTGGTTGGGTTAGAGAGTGACTGCTGGTCAGGTTAGAGAGTGATTGCTGGTCGGGTTAGAGAGTGATTGCTGCTCTGGTTAGAGAGTGATTGTTGGTTGGGTTAGAGAGTGATTGCTGCTTGGGTTAAAAAGTGATTGCTGGTCGGGTTAGAGAGTGATAGCTGGTCGGGTTAGAGAGTGATAGCTGGTCGGGTTAGAGAGTGATAGCTGGTCGGGTTAGAGAGTGATTGCTGGTCGGGTTAGAGAGTGATTGTTGGTCGAGTTACGGAGTGATTGTTGGTCGGGTTACAGAGTGATTGTTGGTCGGGTTACAGAGTGATTGTTGGTTGGGTTACAGAGTGATAGCTGGTCGGGTTAGAGATTGATTGTTGGTTGGGTTAGAGATTGATTGTCGGTTGGGTTAGAGAGTGATTGCTGGTCAGGTTACAGAGTGATTGCTGGTCAGGGTGGGGAGTGATAGCTGTTTGAGTTCGAGTGTGTCATAGAGTCATAGTCATAGAGATCTACAGCCCAGAAACAGGCCCTTCGGCCCATTGTGTTCATGCCAGCCATCAACCACCTATCTATTCTAATCCCATTTTCCAGCACTTGCCCCGTAGCCCTGTATGCTATGGTGTTTCAAGTGCTCATCTAAATACATCTTAAATGTTGTGAGGGTTCCTGCCTCTACCACCCTCTCAGACAGTGTGTTCCAGTTTCCAACCACCCTTTGGGTGAAAAAGCTTTTCCTCAAATCCCCTCTAAACCTCCTGCCCCTTGCCTTAAATCTATGCCCCCTTTCTGCTGCTGGTCGGGTTAGAGTGGTTGCTGGTTGGTTAGAGAGCGGTAGCTGGTTGGGTTAGAGAGTGACAACTGGTTGGGTTAGAGAGTGGTAGCTGGTTGGTTAGAGAGTGATAGCTAGTTAGGTTAGAGAGTGGTTGCTGGTTGGGTTAGAGAGTGACAGCTGGTTGGATTAGAGAGTGATAACTTGTTGGGTTAGAGCTGATAACTGGTCGGGTTAGAGAGTGGTTGCTGGTTGGGTTAGAGAGTAACTTCTGGTTGGGTTACAGAGTGGTTGCTAGCTGGGTTAGAGAGTGGTTGCTGGTTGGGTTAGAGAGTGGTTGCTAGTTTGAGTTAGAGGGTGATTGCTGTTTGGGTTAGAGAGTGACTGCTGGTTGGGTTAGAGAGTGACTCCTGGTTGGATTAGAGAATGACATTCTGTTGGGTTAGAGAGTGACTCCTGGTTGGGTTAGAGAGTGACTCCTGGTTGGGTTAGAGAATGGCTTCTGGTTGGGTCCGAAGGTGACTGGTGGTTGGGTTCGAGGGTGATTGCTGCTTGGGTCAGGGAGTGACTGCTGGTTGGGTTAGAGAGTGACTGCTGGTTGGGTCAGGGAGTGACTGCTGGTTGGGTCAGGGAGTGACTGCTGGTTGGGTTCGAGGGTGATTGCTGGTTGGGTCAGTGAATGACTGCTGGTTGGGTTAGAGAGTGACTGCTGGTTGGGTCAGGGAGTGACTGCTGGTTGGGTTAGAGAGTGACTGCTGGTTGGGTCAGTGAATGACTGCTGGTTGGGTTAAAGAGTGACTGCTGGTTGGGTCTGAGTGGTTAGAACAAAGATTTACAAGATTCACAAAGAGAACTGCACTGGTAGACTTCTCGTTTTAATTTGTTCTTGCTCCACTAATGGTTTCCTGCTATTTTGACATTCTTTGAGTTTAGTTTGGAATGATGGCCTACGTCAGTTCAATCATTTCCACTTTTTGGCTCCAACTGTCTTCTTTTTACCGTGGATGTCCAATCCCTCCACACCTCCATCCTCCACCAGGACAGCGTGAGGCCCCTCCACTTCCTTGAACAGAGGCCCCACCGGTCTCCACCCACCATCTCCCTCCTCCATCTGACCGAGCCTATTCTCAAATCGAACAAATTCTCCTTTAGTTCCAATCACTTTTCCTTCAAATAGAAGGCGTTGCAATAGGTACCTGATGGGTCCTAGCTATGCCTGCCTTTATGTGGGATATGTGGAAAACTCTTTGTTCCAATCCTGTTCAGGTTCCCTCCCTCGCCTCTTTTGCCGGTACACTGATGACTGTATTGGCATCATTTCCTGTTCTCATGCTGAATTGGAAAATTTCAGTAATTTATCTCCCAATTTCCACCCCTCTCACATCTTCACACATTTCATCTCTGCCTGTTCTCTTCCCTTCCTGGACTTCTTTGTCTCCATTTTTTGGGATAGACTTGCAACAAATATTCACTATCAGCTCGTTGGCTTCCACAAGCTACAGTGACTCTTTCTCCGCTTCCTATGAGGACGCGAATCCATTCTCCCAGTTTCTCCATCTCTGTTGCATCTGTTCTGATGATGCAACATTCAAAGCAGCACTTCAGACCCGACTTCCCTATTCCTCAACTGAGGATTTCTCTCTCCAGCCCCCTCCCCACCAACATGGTTGACAGGACCGATGACTGTAGCTGTCCCATTTCTCATACTTTTGCACTGATCTGTTCCCTTCTCATCCCACTAAGAGCCATGATAGGGTCCCCGTCCTCACTTTCCACCCCACCAGCCTTCATGTTCAATCGATCATCTTCCACCATTTCCCCCACCTCCAGCGCGATGCCACCACCTCTCTCTTCCGTTCCGGCCTTCTGTTCCTCCTGTGACACCCTGGTCCGCTCAATCGCCTCCAGTCCCTTTCCCAGAGGAGCATCCATGCATGTGCAGGAGATGCAACACCTGCCCTTTTATCTCCTCACCTCCACCTTCCCAAGATTCCAAACATGCCAACTAAGCAAAACAACGCTTTCTGTGTAGTTCTTTAAATTTAGTATAATAGATTTGGGAGGTGGTGACGTGGTGATATTGTCACTAGACTGGTAATCCAGAGACCCAGGCTAACGTTCTGGGGACCTGGGTTCAAATCCCACCATGGCAGATGATGGAATTTGAATTCAATAAAAATCTGGATTTAAGTCTAATGATGACCATTGCTGATTGTTGTAAAAACCCATCTGGCTCACTAATGTCCTTTAGGGAAGGAAATCTGCTGCCCTTACCTGGTCTGGCCTACATGTGACTCCAGACCAGGGTCCCGACCTCTGGGCCAGAGGCTTTGGGTTCAAGCCCCTGCCAAGATTGACTGCCACAGAAGGTGCATTCATAATGTGGCCAAACAGGTTGGTTATCAAATCCCTCTGATGCACCCATGGCGGGTGGTAAGAGTGGCAGAGTCTTGTAATCAGCTACCCGCAGAAGGAATGACAAACCACATGCAAGTATAAGCATGAACCAATCACAGAAGGCCATGATCGCCAATGCCCTTTGTGTGCATGGGACCTGAAGAGAGAGACAGAGGGAGATACTGTATTCACCACTCACAATGCAAGCTGCTCAACACTGGGGAGACCAAATGCAGATTGGGTGATCACTTAGTGGAACAGCTCTGTTCAGTCCCCAAGCATGAACCCTGAGCTTCCAGTTGCTTTCTATTTTCATTTTCCACCTTGCTCCCATACTGACCTCACTATCCTTGGCCTGCTGCAATATTCCAATGAAGCTGAACACAAGCTCGAGGAACAGCACCTCACCTTTCGATAAGGCACCTTGCAGCTTTCTGGACATATCATTGAGTTCTACAATTTCAAATCACAATCTCTCTGCCCCACTGTGTTCCCTTTCCTTTGTAGGTTTCAGTCTTACTTTTGTTTTTCTCTTGTTTTTTGGACAGCAGCTGTCCAACATCCTGCCATTCACACCTCCTCTAAACGCAGCTTTTGTTTCTTTACTTGTCCCACTGCCACTCCTTTTGGCCTTGACCCACCAACTGTTCTGTCATTTAATCTCTCCTGCCTTCCACCCTATCTCAGATCTTCCCTTTTCATCGCTTCCCATTCTCCTCTTTTCAATTGCTTACATTTCTAACTTTCCCCAGCTCTGATGAAAAGTCATCAACCTGAAATGTTAACTCTGTTTCTCCCTCTACAGAGGCTGCCTGGCCTGTTGAGTAATTCTAGCACTTTCTGTTTTTAGCTCAGATCTTCAGCATCTGCAGTATTTTGCTTCTTAGTTAGAGGGCAGATTCTGGTTGGGTTAGACAGCGGTTAGGTTAGAGGGTCGTGTGTTGGTCAGTGATTGCAATCTGTGTTGGAGACTGATTGGATGAGAGGGTGGTTGCTGATTGGATTAGACAGTGGTTGAGTTGGAGGGTCATTGGATGAGAGGGTGGCTACTGATTGGATTAGATGGTGGTTGAATTAGAGGGTGATTGGATGAGAGGGTGGTTGCTGATTGGATTAGACAGTGGCTGAGTTAGAGGGCGATTGGATGAGAGGGTGGTTGCTGATTGGATTAGACAGTGGTGAGCTGGAGGGTCATTGGGTGAGAGGGTGGTTACTTATTGGATTAGATGGTGGTTGAGTTAGAGGGTGATTGGGTAAGAGGGTGGTTGCTGATTGGATTAGATAGATTTAGAGGGAAAATGGATGAGAGGGTGGTTACTGATTGGATTAGACGTGGCTGAGTTGGAGGGTCATTGGGTGAGAGGGTGGCAGCTGATTGGTTTAGACAATGGCTGAGTTGGAGGGTCATTGGGTGAGAGGGTGGTTACTGATTGGATTAGATGTGGCTGAGTTGCAGGGTGGCTGCTGATTGGATTAGACAATGGCTGAGTTGGAGGGTCATTGGGTGAGAGGGTGGCTGCTGATTGGATTAGACAATGGCTGAGTTGGAGGGTCATTGGGTGGTTACTGATTGGATTAGACTGTGGTTGAGTTAGTGGGCGACTGGGCGAGAGGGTGGTCTGTCACATTTTTGTGGTTTTATTCAGGTCGATCATTTTGGTTTGAGTGTCTGAATACAGAGCAGTAGCTGAGCCCATGTTCCCCGTGACTCAGTGTTTGATTTTATTCCTGATACTGAGGCAATTTGTTCATGTGCAGAAGTGCAGAATTGAACAAAAATCCCTCGTTAGTGTGTTTCAGCTACTGTTGATATCATGTAGCTTCACATAGACCCCGAGTGTCAGTATGGAATAAACACTTCACTCCTCGGTCACTCAGGTTTTTTATCAAAAGAGCAGGAGAGGATTTATTTACACAGATGATTGATGGAGAATGAAATAAACCACAAACTGTGAGGGAATAAAGTCCAGGAGAACTTTAAAATGTCAAATAGTGTTTGAAAATGAAAGATTTGACAAGTATGGGGAAGGACAGTGAACTCGGACTCCTTCAGAGAGTGAGCACGGGGATGATATCGGGTTAGCTTAACTTACTGGGGGTGGGAGCGATTTGTAGAACAGAAACTGTGTGTAGGAATTGACTGTAGCTTAATGGGCTGCTCATTAGGAACAAGCTCATTTCCAACATGGAACAGACATCAAGCAAGGATCGGGATTGAGAACAGGTGGCCAGAACAGTGCCCAAGACTTCATCTGCTCGCATCTGTCGTGCATTCACCCTGCAAAGCACTAAAGCCTTTTTGCTGTCAAACTCTGCTTTCTGGACCCTCCTCCAGCTCTCCTAACTCATGGTGGGGTAATGGCCACCCCCAATACCTTGCTGTTAGCCAGCTTCAACTTTATCTCCAATACTCTCTTGGATTCAGCATTATCAGCCTCTCCCCTAAGCAGGTCCCATGCCCTCCATGACCCGGAGTTTGCCTTTACTGTGCCCAGGCTGGTCACATGATGTGTGGCCTTGGGTCAGTAACAGTCGGAAGCTCCAGGTTATGCAGACTGGACACCGTGATGTCATGTGCTCATCCTCTGAGCCAAAAATGTCAGATTGAATTCATTGTCATCAAGTATGAAGTGATAAATTTCGATTATAAAAACCCAGCAGGTAATCACACCGTGAATGTCGCTTTAAAAACAAGGGTCACCCATTTAAGACAGAGAAGAGGAGAAATTTTTCTCTCTCAGAGGGTGGTGAATCTTTGGAACTCTCTTCCTCAAAAGGCGGTGGAAGCAGAGTCTTTGAATATTTTTAAGGCAGAGCTGGATAGATTCTTGATAAGCAAGGGGGAAAAAGGTTAAGGGGGGTGGGTGGGTGGGAATGTGCCGTTGAGGTTGCGAATGTGGGGTTGGGGTTGGGAATGTGGGGTTGGGGTTGCAAACAGATTGGCCATGACCTTATTGAACGGCAGAACAGCCTCGATGGGCCGAGTGGTCTACTCTGATCCTAATTCGTATGTTCGTATGAATGGGAGCAGGTTCAGGATGTGAAAGAACAGGGTGATCTGGAGAATCACAGGTACGAAAGACCACACCTCAGATTAATAAGGCTGTTGACACAAAAATAATGAATGGAACTGGAAACAGTTTCCAGTGTCCCCTCACTGTTTGTCATCCCTCCTAATAAAAGCTAAGGACTAATAATGAGTAATCTAAAACCCTCTGTTAGAATACAGTGTGCGGTGCTGGGCTCCACACCACAAGAAGGAGGCTGAGGCTTTAGGGAGGGAACAATGCAGAATCCTTAGAGACTTGACATGACCAAAAATTTGGGCTTTTTCATTCATACAGCACAGAGCAGTCAGATAGAAATGTTCCAAATAATGGGAGCAGGTAGCTAGAAGCAGGCTCTCACTAGCCATTAAGGGACTTGAACAAGGCTACCACAGATACTAAACTAAAGTGAAAGAGATTAAGCAGGAGACTGTTCAGAGCGAGACAGTTGTAAGGTTGTGTGGAATTCACCCCCACCGTGGTTAGTGGTTGAGGCAGGAACTGTGTCAGCATTTCAGGTTTGGAAATAAAGTAACCTGGAGCCAGGGGATCGAGTCATTTGTTCACATGCAGCGTAAGTGCCAACATGGACTGGTTGGCAGAATGTCATCTGTTTCAATTTTGTAGCTTGTGTGTGTTCCATTTGAACATATGAATCCGGAGCTGGACTAGGCCACTCGGCCCCTCGAGCCTGCTCCGCCATTCAATAAGATCGTGGCTGATTGTAACCTCAATCCCACACCCTCGCCTACCTCCAATAACTTTTCACCCCCTTGCTTATCAAGAATCTATCCAGCTCTGCCTTAAAAATATTCAAAGGCCCTGCCTCCGTCGCCTTTTCAGGAAGAGAGTTCCAAAGACTCACGATCCCCTGAGAGAAAAAAATTCACCTCATCTCCGTTTTCAATGGGCAACCCCTTATTTTCAAACAGTGACCCCTAGCTCTAGATTCTCCCACAAGAGGAAACATCCTCTCCACATCCACCCTGTCAAGACCCCTCAGGAACTTATATGCTTCAATCAAGTCGCCATGTGGTCTCCCAGGAGGGGCTCTGTTACTGAGGTGAGGCCACTTGCTTCCTTTTACATTCAGCAAGTGAAGGTGCAGTTATGACAAATCTCATCTCACCACCGCTTCACTTTAGTCAGTGTACACTTCCTGGGAGCACCGTATAGATAATAGCAAAAGTCAGCGCATATTGGAACACTTGTCTTTACCCAGCTGAGTTAGTGTTATCAAATTGGTTCTGATGACAGGTCACAGGGCTGAAACGTTAACTCTACTTCTCTCTCCGCTGATGCTGCCAGACCTGCTGAGTTTCTCCCAGCACTTTCTGTTCTCACCTTGGCTGTGCGCGCTGGCAACGCTGTGCATGCACAGTTGTCTGCTGATGATAGGCCCAGGTTAACGGCCGCCATATTTGTAGGGGGCGATGAGCAGCAGGGCGTACCCGTGGTCATCACTGGCAGCAGGGCCAGTGGAGAGTTTTCCCCCTGATTCCCATTGACTCCAGTTTTGCTCGGGCTCCTTGATGCCACACTCGGTCAAATGCTGCCTTGATGTCACTCTCACCTCACCTCGGGAGTTCAGCTCTTTTGTCCGTGTTTGAACCAAGGCTGTAATGAGGTCAAGAGCCGAGTGGCCCTGGCGGAACCCAAACTGGGCATCAGTGAGCAGGTTATTGCTAAGCAAGTGCCGCTTGATAGCACTGTTGATGGCCCTTTCCATTACTTTGCTGATGATCGAGTGTAGACTGATAGGTTGTAATTGGTTGGGATTGATTTGTCCTGCTTGTTGTGTACAGGGCATACTTGGGCAAATTTCCACATAGCCAAGCAGATGCCAGTGTTGTGTTAGTGCCCAGTACTGAATCAGGTCAAGCTCTGTACAGCTGTGACATCACTTCCTCCACCTGCCAGACCCCTTGAGATAAAGGACATTCTCCCTTTAATTATTTTTTGGTGACGATCCACTAGCTTTCAATGCCTTCTGTACACAGATCCCTAGATCTCCTCAGTTCCAGACAGCCCCTCCTCAAGTTCCTAGAATCTCATCATTTGGAAAATACTCTGATCTACTTTTCTTTGGTCCTCACACTTTCCCACAGTAAACTCCATCTCTTGCGGCTTTTTCCCATTCACTGAATGTCAAGGTCCCTTTATAATTCACTGTTCCCATCTACACTATTTACTGTGCCACTTAATTTGGTATGGCTAGCATTCTCAGGTAACAAGCTGTCTATAAAGCTCATCCAAATCTTTGATAAATACAATGAAAAGCTGAGGCCTCAGTAGAGACCCCTGAGGAGACTCACTAGTCAGAACTAGCCAATTAGCGTACTTGCCACTCTCTGTCTCCTGCCTCTTAACCAATTCCCTACCCAAGGCAGGTGGTTGTCTCCAATTCTCTGTTCCTTTTATTATTGCTCAAACAGTCTGTTATGTGAAACCTTGTTGAATTCCTTCTGGAAGTCCATATCAATAGCATCCATCGTCACTCCATTATCTACCACATTAATTAACTCCTCAAAAACATTCAACGATGTTTGTTAGACATGACTTTCCTTTATGGGGAGGTGGTGCTATGGTGGTATTGCCACTGCACTGGTAATCCAAAGACATGTTTTCAGGACCCCAGGTTCAAATCCCAACATGGCAGATGGTATGTGAGCCCAATATAAATCTGGAATTAAAAGTCTAATGATGATCATGAAACTGTGTGATTCACCAATGTCCTCCAGGGAAGAAAACCTGACGTCTTTACTCATGTGACTCCAGACCCACAGCAATGCGGTTGAAATAATGCCCTCTGAATAAGGGCAATCAGGGTTGGGCCATAAGTGCTGGCCTAGCCAGTGACGCTCACATCCCATGAACAAATATGAAAAAACATCCACGCTGGGTCTCTCTCATCCGTTCATATCTGTGCCCAGTCACTATGTCCCTGATAAGGGATTATAATAATTCCCCACAACAGGGCCTAGAATTTCCTGCTTTATCTCTCTTTAATAACAATGTAATTTTCCCATCCATTCTGAATTGAGAGGGTGAGCAAAATTACAATGCGGATATTCAACTGGCTAAGGGGCAGGAAGCAATGAATAGCGGTGAACGTTCCGACTGGAGGCAGACATACACAGTGGCGTTCCCAGGGCCACTGCTCTTTTCATATATGTTAGTGGCCCAGTTTGGGGTATACAGGGGAAAAAGTTCAAATTTTGCAGGAGGAATTGAACACGGAAATGTAATAAGCAGTGAGGAGGATGGTAATAGACTTCAGGAGGATGTCGACAGGCTGGTGAAATGGGAAGACACATTGGGAGATACAATTTAACGCACAGAGATTTGAAGTGATGCAATTTGGAAGGAAGAATGAGGAGAAACAATATAAAATAAAGGACACAATTTTAAATAGGGCGCAGGAACAGAGATCTAAAGATGCATGCACAGAAATCTTTGAAAGTGGAAGGACAAGTTGAGAATGCTGCTAATATTGGCTTTTTATAAATCGAGGCACAGAGGACAAAGCCAAGTTATTCCAAACCTGTGTAGGCCTCAACTGGAGTATTGTATTCAATTCTGGGCACCACACTTTTGGAAGCATCTGTCAAGGTCTTGGAAATGGTGCAGAGAAGGTTTACTCGAATGGGACTAGGGATGAGCTGGAGAGACCAGAGAAGCTGAGATTGTTCTCCTTAGAGCAAAGAAGGTTAAGATTTGATAGAGGTGATCAAAATCATGAATATCTACGATAGATTAAATAAGGAGATACAGTGTCCACCGGCAGAAGGATCAAGAACTAGAGGATACAGATTTAAGGTGATTGGCAAAAAACAATCCAGAAGGGTAATGAAGAGGATTTAAAATTTATTTTTACACAGCGAGTTGTTGCGATGTGGAACACGCTGCCTGAAAGGGCGGCGGAAGCAGATTGAATGGGAACTTCCAAAAGGGAACTGGATAAATACTTGAAGGGGAAAATATTTCAGGGCGATGGGGAAAGAGCAAGGGTCCCGGGAGTAATTGGATAACTCCTCGACCTTTTCGGAACAGGAATAATGGACTGAATGGCCTCCTTCTGTGCTATATTATTCTCCTTCTTATTGCTTACAGGTATTCAGTTGTGGAGTGAATGATGACCCAGCAAAGCACAATGTCCTGGAGCTTGCTTGCCACTACAGTGCTGACAGTGTTCATCCTACCTGGTGAGTGCCTCATTCCTGACAGACTCTTCCCCCGACCTTGGCCACTGGAACCCAGACCAAGCACCATGGTCAAGGAGGAGGGGCTACAACTAGGCTAAGTGACCCTTGGCCGGAGATAACTTAGGTGACCTCCCAATGTCACCCAAACAAAAACCTCCCCACAGAAACCTTTTTTTAAAAAAATATTCCTTCACGGGATGTGGGCGTCGCTGGTAAGGCCAGCATTTGTTACCCACCCCTAATTGCCCTTGAACTGAGTGGCTTGCTGGGCCATTTCAGAGGGGAGTCCAGAGTCATCCACATTCCTGTCATGTGTAGGCCAGGACAGGTAAGGGCTGCAGGTTTCCTTCCCTAAATGACATCAGTGAACCAGATGGGGTTTTTATGACAAACGATGACAGTTGTCGCCATTACTGAGACTGGCTTTAATTTGAGATTTAAAAAAAATTAATTTTAACTTAAATTCCACCAGCAGCCTTGGTGGAATTTGAACCCATGCTCCCAGAGAATTTTTCTAGGCCGCTGGATTACCAGTCTAGAAACATTACCACTACACCACTGCCTCCCTATTGTTAAAATCCATGTGGGGACTGGGACTTGGTCAGGACATCCTGTGAATCACAGGCTGTACGATCAGTTTATAATCGTCCTGGCTCTCCTGACAAAAACAGGGAAAGAATAACAGAATCAAGAATTGGAATCGGAAGCAGATCAGGGAATGGAAAAGGAGATTAGAGAGAATGAGATTACGTGGGGGTTGTGAGATTACCTTTTTATTGATTCATGGGATGAGTGTGTTGCTGGCAAGGTCAGCCTTTAGTCCCTATCCCTGGCTATCCTTGAGAAGGTGGTGGCGAGCCGCCCCTGCAGTCCACCTGTGGCAGGTACACCTTTGTTCCCATGACCACACAGCAACCTGAAAGTCCCCACGCAGGCCACGGACAAATGAATGTGTGCGAAACAATTTAAAGGAGCTAAGTAGTCCCCTGGGTGCTTGAAAAAAATTACGGGGAGCCCTGGGTACACCCCCAGTGCTGTTAGGGAGGGAGTTCCAGGATTTTGACCCAGCGACAGTGAAGGAACGGCCGATATAGTTCCAAGTCAGGATGGTGAGTGGCTTGGAGGGGAACTTCCAGGTGATGGTGTTCCCCGTGTGTCTGCTGCCTCTGTCCTTCTAGATGGTAGAGGTGCCGGGTTTGGAAGGTGCTGCCCTTATACGTAAGTGAGATCAGAAGGAGACGCGAGTAGCTGGTGAGACTTTGTCGCCGTGCGACTCCAGGATGGTATGGTGCCTCCCTGGTGCCAGGGTCAAGGGTGTCGCTGAAGCATTCTGAGGGGGGTCGGTGAACAGCCAGCAGTCGTGGTCCACATTGTTACCAACGACATGGGTCGAAAGAGTGATGTAGTCCTGCGGTCTGCATTTAGGGAATTAGGTAGGAAATTTGCAAGCAGGACCCCAAAAGTAGTAATATCTGGATTACTCCCAGTACCACTGCACGCGAGTGTAGAAAAAGCAGATGAATGTGTGGCTGGAGAGACCCTGGGGCATTGGCATCAGTTCTAGGGGAGATGGCATCTCTACAGGCTGGACGGGTTGCACTAAACAAAGTCAGGACCAATTTCCTTGTGGGCAATTTCCTTGTGCTATGGAGGAGGGTTTGAACTAACTTGGCAGGTGTGTGGGACCAGGAGGTAATATAAGAGAGGATTACCAAGGTGCACAGAATACTGGGAGAGACAGAGAGCACTAGAGTAAGAAATGGTAAGGCATTAGGTGGGCCCAGTGTAAGAGGAAAAGTAATAACATTTAAATCAGGGTTACTGTGCATGTATGTGAATACACAGAGGGTGGTAAATGTTATTGGCAGACACAGATTGCCATGTAGAAACACAATGTTGTGGCTGTAACAGAGACCTGGCTCAAAGAAGGGCAGGACTGAATACAATGTGTTCAGGAAAGGAGGTGTGGCAGTATTGGTTAAGGAGAGCATTGCAGTGCTGGAGAGAGAGGATGTCCCAGAGGGGTCAAGGGCAGAATCTATTTGACTGGAGCTAAGGAACAAAAGGGGTGCAATTACATTGCTTGGCATAGTCTATAGACTGCCAACTAGTGGGAAGGATGTAGAGGAACAAATCTGCAGGGAAATTATACGGAAGTGCAAGAATTATAGAGTAGTCATAATGGGGGACTTAAATTATCCGAATATGACTGGGATAGGAGTAGTGTAAAGGGCAGAGAAGGGCAAGAGTTCTGAGAAAGTATTCAGGAAAATCTCCTACATCAGTTTGTTCCCAGTCCAAGGAGAAAGGAGAAAGGAGACACTGCCAGACCTCGTTCTTGAGAATGATGTGGATCAAGTAGGGGAGCATTTAGGGGACAGTGATCATTGTATCATGGGGTTTAGGTTGGCTACGGAAATAATGAGAAGGAGCAATCCAGAGTATGAATAATTAACTGGGGAAAAGCCAACTTCAATGGGGTAAGAATGGATCTGGCCCAGATAAACTGGAATCAAAGATTAGCAGGCAAAACTGCAGCTGAACAATGGGCTACATTTAAAGATGAGAAAGTTCAAGTACAGTCAAGGTACGTTCCTATGAAGGGTAAAGGTAGGGCAAACAAATCCAGAGCTCCCTAAATGACGAAAGAGGCAGGGGTTAAGATGGAGGAGAAAAAGTGTGCTTATGACAGATGTCAGGTGGATAATACAATTAAGAACAAGGCTGAATATAGAAGGTTCAGAGGGGAACTGAAAAAGCAAATAAGAGAAGCAAAGAGAGAGTACAAGTAGAGCCTAGCAGCTAACATAAAAGGGAATCTAAAAGTCCTCTGTAGGCATATAAATAGTAAAAGGGTGGGAAGAGAAGGAGTGGTGCTGATTATGGACCAAAAAGAGGATTTATGATTAGAGGTAGCAGGCATAGCTGAGGCATTAAATGAATACTTTGCATCTGTCTTTATCAAGGAAGATGCTACCCAGGCCATGGTGAAACAGACAATTCAGACACTTGAAGAGCTTAAAATTGATAGGGAGGAGGTATTGAATAGGCTGTCTGTACTTAAAGTGGACAAGGCACCTGGACCGGAGGAGATGCTTCCAATAATACTGAGGGAAGTGAGATTGGAAATTGTGGAGGCACTGGCCATAATTTTCCAGTCTTCCTTAGACTCAGAGTGGTGCCAGCAGATTGGTGAATTGCAAATATTACACCCTTGTTCAAAAAAAGGTGTAAAGATAAGCACAGCAACTACAGGCCTGTCAGTTTAACTTTGGTGGCGAGGAAACTTTTAGAAACATTCATCTGGGGCAAAGTTAATAGTCACATGGACAAATGCAGGTTAATTAAGGAAAGCCAGCATAGCTTTCTTAAAGGAAAATCATGTTTGACTAATTTGATTGAGTTTGTTGAAGAGGTAACAGAGAGTGTTGATGAGGGTAATGCTATTGATGTGGTGTACATGGACTTCCAGAAGGCATTTGATACAGTGCCACACAACAGACTTGTGATCAAAGTTAGAGCTTAAAAGGGACAGTGGCAACATGGATACAAAATTGGCTGAGTGACAGGAAACAAAGAGTAGTGGTGCATGATTATTTTTTGGACTGGAGAATGGTTTCTGGTGGAGTTCCCCAGGGGTTAGTATTAGGACCACTGCTCTTCTGTTTATATATTAAATACTAACCTTGGTGTATGGGGCACAATTTCAAGATTTTAAGAGATGCGAAACTTGGAGATATTGTGAACCGTGAGGAGGTTAGTGCATTGTGTATTGTATTGTCAGTATATTGTGAACCATGACCATGAGGAGGTTAGTGTAGAACTTCAAAAGGACATAGAGAGGTTGGTGGGAAGGGCAGACAAGTGGCAGATGAAATTTAGTGCACAGAAGTGTGAAGTGATTCACTTTGGCTGGAAGAAGATAGAGAAACAGTATAAAATAAAGGGTAACAATTCTAAAGGGGTTGCAGGAGCTGAGGGACCTGGGTGTATATATGCAAAAATCACCAAAGGTGGTAGGACAGGTTGAGAGTGTGGTTAATAAAGCATATGGCACCCTGGGCTTTATTAATAGGGGCATAGAGTACAATAACAAGGAGGTTAGGTTGAACTTGTATAAAATACTGGCTTGGCCTCAATGGAGTATCGCGTACACTTCTGAGCATGGCACATTTGAGAGGGTACAGAAAAGATTCATGCGAATGGTTCCAGGGATGAGGAATTTCAGTTACGAAGATAGATTGGAGAAGTTGGGACTGTTTTCCTTGGAGCCCAGGTTGCCATATACTTTATTAACAGCGCTCTCAACCTGTCCTGCCACTTTCGATAATTTTTGCATATAAACACCCAGCTCCTGCAGCCCTTTTAGAATTGTACCCTTTATTTTATACTGTCTTTCTATGTTCTTTCTGCCAAAGTGAATCACTTCATTGGAGAAGAGAAGGTTGAGAAGAGATTTGATAGAGGTGTTCAAGATCATGAGGGGTCTGTCTGGACAGAGTAGACAGGGGGAAACTGTTCCCATTGGTGGAAGGATCGAGAACGAGAGGGTACAGATTTAAGGTGATTGGCAAAAGAAGCAACGGTGACATGAGGAGAAACTTTATTATGCGATAAGTGGTTGAGATCTGGAATGCAATGTCTGAGTGCGTGGTGGAGGCAGGGTCAATCAAGGCTTTCTAAAGGGAATTAGATCATTGTCTGGCACTTGTGTGGCCTTCACTGTCGCTGGGTAAAATTCCTGGAACTCCCTCCCCAACAGCACGGTGGGTGTACCAACACTACATGGACTGCAGCGGTTCAAGGAGGCAGCTCACCACCACCTTCTCAAGAGCAACTAGGGATGGGCAATAAATGCTGGCCTAGCCAGCGAAGCCCACATCCCGTGAATGAATTAAAAAAAAGACTTGTCAGCCCAAGCCTGGATATCGTCCAGGTCTTGTTGCATTTGGACATGGACTGCTTCGGCATGGGGGGTTGAGAATGGTGCTGAACATTGTGCAATCATCAGCGAACATCCCCACTTCCGACCTTATGATGGAAGGAAGGTCATTGGTGAAGCAGCTGAAGGTGGTAGGGCCGAGGACACTACCCTGAGGAACTCCTGCAGTGATGTCCTGGAGCTGAGATGACTGACCAACAACCACAGCCATTTTCCTTTGTGCTAGTTATGACTCCAACCAGCGGAGACTTTCCCCCCACCCCGATTCCCATTGACTCCAGTTTTGATGGGTTCCTCGATGCCACACGGTCAAATGCTGCCCTGATGCCAATGACAGTCACTCTGACTCATTATAGAGCCTTAGAAAGACACAGAACGAAGCCACTCAGCCCATCGTGCCTGTGCCAGCTCTTTGGCAGGATTATTCCACCAGTCCCTCTCGTCTTGCCCCTTTCTCCAAAACCCTACAAAGTTTTCCTCTTCTAATATGTATCCAATTCCCTGTTGAAAGTTATTATTGAATTTGTTTCCATCACCTTTTCAGACAGCAAATTCCAGATGATAACATCGGACAGAATAGAAAAAACATTTCCTCATCTTGTCTCTGGTTCTTATACCAATTACGTTAAATCTGTGTTGTCTCATTCTCGAAAACAGTTTCTGGTTAATTTACTCTATCAAAATTCATCATGACATTGAACACTTTTAGCAAATCCCCATGCTCTCTCTCCCTGTACGCACACAGGTGCAGATTGCTCTCCCTGTCACTGTCTGCTCGCAGTACTCTCTCTCTCTACCCTATTCTCTGTCTTACCACCCTGTGCCCCCAAGTCTCTCTGGCCCTGCCTGCACCTGCCCCACTGTCCCTGAGCCACCCCCTTTGCCCCACACTCACTGTCCCCGTGCACCCAAGCTCATCCTGTCCATGCAGACCAGTCCATCTCTCTTCTATCCTTGCATACATGCTCTCTCTGTCTCTGTCTCTCTGGAGCTGCTCTCTCCCTCTCTCTCGCACACTCTTTCGCTTTCTCTCTCAGGAACTGCTCTCAGTCTCTCTCTCTCGCTTTCTCTGTCTGACCTGCACTCGCGTTCTCTCTCTCTCTGGACCTGAGCTCTCTCTCTCTCTATGTGCGCTCTCACTCTCTCTGTCTCGACCTGAGCTCACTCTTTCTCTCTCTGGATCTGCATTCTCTCTCTCTCTTTCTCGACACCTGCACTCACTCGCTCTCTCTCTGAGCCTGAGTTCGTACTCTCTGTCTCTCTGGGCCTGAGCTCGCTCTCTCTCCCTCTGGACTGGAGCTCACTCACTCTCCCTCTGGACTGGAGCTCACTCGCTCTCCCTCTGGACTGGAGCTCGCTCGCTCTCCCTCTGGACTGGAGCTCGCTCGCTCTCCCTCTGGACTGGAGCTCACTCGCTCTCCCTCTGGACTGGAGCTCACTCGCTCTCCCTCTGGACTGGAGCTCACTCGCTCTCCCTCTGGACTGGAGCTCACTCGCTCTCCCTCTGGACTGGAGCTCACTCGCTCTCCCTCTGGACTGGAGCTCACTCGTTCTCCCTCTGGACTGGAGCTCACTCGCTCTCCCTCTGGACTGGAGCTCACTCGCTCTCCCTCTGGACTGGAGCTCGCTCGCTCTCCCTCTGGACTGGAGCTCGCTCGCTCTCCCTCTGGACTGGAGCTCGCTCGCTCTCCCTCTGGACTGGAGCTCGCTCGCTCTCCCTCTGGACTGGAGCTCGCTCGCTCTCCCTCTGGACTGGAGCTCGCTCGCTCTCCCTCTGGACTGGAGCTCGCTCGCTCTCCCTCTGGACTGGAGCTCGCTCGCTCTCCCTCTGGACTGGAGCTCGCTCGCTCTCCCTCTGGACTGGAGCTCGCTCGCTCTCCCTCTGGACTGGAGCTCACTCGCTCTCCCTCTGGACTGGAGCTCACTCGCTCTCCCTCTGGACTGGAGCTCACTCGCTCTCCCTCTGGACTGGAGCTCACTCGCTCTACCTCTGGGCCTGAGCTCGCTCTCTCTCCCTCTCTCTCTGGAGTTGCACTCTCTTGCTTTCTCTCTCTGGACCCGAGTTCACTCTCTGACTCTCTGGATCTGCATTCTCTCTCTCTCTCAACCTGCACTCACTCTCTCTCTGGACCTGAGCGCTCTCTCTCTCTATACTGGGGCTCACTCGCTCTCCCTCTCTCTCTGGAGCTGCACTCTCTTGCTTTCTCTCTCTGGGCCTTAGCTCACTCTCTCTCTGGACCTGAGTTCACCCGCTCTCTCTCTCTGGACCTGCACTCATTATCTCTCTGGACCTGCAGTCACCCTCTCTCTGGACCTGAGTTCACCCGCTCTCTCTCTCTGGACCTGCACTCATTATCTCTCTGGACCTGCAGTCACCCTCTCTCTGGACTTGCCTCACTCTCTCTCTCTGGACCTGAGCTCTCCCTCTCTCTGGACCTGAGGTTGCTCTCTCTCCGGACTTGCACTCAATCTCACTCTCTCTCTGGATCTGAGCTCACTCTCTCTCTCGCTCTGTGCGCTCTCACTCTCTCTCTCATCTGAGCTTACTCTCTCTCTCTTGACCTGAGTTCACTCTCTGTCTCACTGGATCTGCATTCTCTCTCTCTCGACACCTGCACACTCTCTCTCTCTCTGGGCCTGAGTTCATGCTCACTCTCTCTCTGGACTTGAACTCGCGCTCTCTCTCTCTGGACTTGAACTCGCGCTCTCTCTCTCTGGACTTGAACTCGCGCTCTCTCTCTCTGGACTTGAACTCGCGCTCTCTCTCTCTGGACTTGAACTCGCGCTCTCTCTCTCTGGACTTGAACTCGCGCTCTCTCTCTCTGGACTTGAACTCGCGCTCTCTCTCTCTGGACTTGAACTCACGCTCTCTCTCTCTGGACTTGAACTCGCGCTCTCTCTCTCTGGACTTGAACTCGCGCTCTCTCTCTCTGGACTTGAACTCGCGCTCTCTCTCTCTGGACTTGAACTCGCGCTCTCTCTCTCTGGACTTGAACTCACGCTCTCTCTCTCTGGACTTGAACTCGCGCTCTCTCTCTCTCTGGACTTGAACTCGCGCTCTCTCTCTCTGGACTTGAACTCGCGCTCTCTCTCTCTCTGGACTTGAACTCGCGCTCTCTCTCTCTGGACTTGAACTCGCGCTCTCTCTCTCTGGACTTGAACTCGCGCTCTCTCTCTCTGGACTTGAACTCGCGCTCTCTCTCTCTGGACTTGAACTCGCGCTCTCTCTCTCTGGACTTGAACTCGCGCTCTCTCTCTCTGGACTTGAACTCGCGCTCTCTCTCTCTGGACTTGAACTCGCGCTCTCTCTCTCTGGACCTCAGCTCACTTTCTCTATGGACCTGAGTTCACTCTATTTTTCTGGATCTTCATTCTCTTTCTCTCAACACCTGCACTCACTCTCTCTCTGGACCTGAACTCACTCTCTCTCTCTGGGCCTGAGTTCGTGCTTTCTCTCTCTCTGGACTTGAGCTCACTCTCTCTCTTGACCGGAGTTCACTCGCTCTCTCTCTCTCTGGACCTGAGCTCATTCTCTCTCTCTCTCTGGACCTGCACTCGTTCTCTCTCTGGATCTGAGTTCACTTGCTATCTCTTCTGGACCTGAGCTCACTCTCTCTCTCTCTGGATCTGCACTCGCTCTCTCTCTCTCTCTCTCTCTATCCGTGCAGTGTGACTCACACATGTGTTTGCAGCCTCTGTGCTTCTATATTTTGCTCTGGGACTCCTGTGTTTTGTTACTAATGGGCTCACATTCCTTTGCCATGCGGTTGTAATCTTGGGTCTAATTTTGGTTATTTTCCAGGTTTCCTGCCTGGGGCCTGAAATAATGTGGCAGCAGATGCCTGTAGTCAGGCTGGGACCTGTGACACCCAATGATTTTATGAGGTAGCAGATGGAGCACTTTGTGGTGTGTTGCCAGTGTCTGACTGCTGGGGGATGCTGGTTCCAGTAGCTGTTTGGATTTGTGCATTTTTGCTGTCGGTCACAATAATACAAACGACAAAATCCTTCTCTTCCAGGTCGAGTCCAGTCTGGAGGTCTGTGGGATCTCATTAGACCAGGTGAGTTAGAACTCCACCCTTTCCGATGACCCTACTGTTTGCAAAAGTTACAGGGCGAGAGGTGCAAGAGAGAGCCAGAGCAGGGGGGGGGAGAAGAGTGAGGGGGTGGTGTGTGGGGGCAGGTGGAGAGGGGGTGAGACAGAGGGGGAGGGGAAAAGAGTGAGCCAGGAAGAAGATGGGGCGGCAGGAGGGAGACAAAGGGGAAGAGAGAGGGGGAGAGGAGGAAAGAGAGAGAGAAGAGGGAAGGAGCGAAATGGAGAGGAAAGGGAAAGAGAAAGGGGGGGAGAAGAGAGATGGGAGAGAGGGAAGGGGGGGAAATAGAGGGGGAAGAAGACAGGGGAGAGAGGAAGAAGGGAGAGAGGAAGGAGAGGGGGAAGGAGACAGGGGAGAGGGGGAGAAGAGAGATGGGAGAGAGGGAAGGGGGGGGAAGTAGAGGGGGAAGAAGACAGGGGAGAGAAGAAGAGAGAGAGGAAGGAGAGGGGGAAGGAGACAGGGGAGAGGGGGAGAAAAGAGAGGGGGAAGGAGACAGAGAGGGGGAGAAGAGAGATGGGGAGAAGAGGGGAGAGAGAGGGAAGGGGAGAGAAAGAGAGAGGGAAAGAGGGGGAAGGAGGGAGAGTGAAAAGGGGAGAGAGAGGGGAGGACAAAGGGAGGAGATCGAGGGAGGGAAGGGCAGAAGCATATGGAGGGGAGTAACAGGGATAGAGGGAGGGAGGGATTGAGAGGGAGACAGAGGGAGCATAAGCAAATGATGGAGGGGAGAGGTGGTGGATGAGGAAACTGGAAGGAGGTGTAAAATCGAGACGGGTGCAGGAGAGGAGGGGTAAGAGATGGTGTAGAGAGAGATGGGGAGGGAGAGATGGGGTAGTGAGGAAGTGACAGAGGGAGGGAGGAGAAGGGGAATGAAATCGCAGGAGAGAGGTGTAGAGAGAGATGCAGGGAAGGGAAGAGACAGAGAGAGCAAGGGTATAGAAAAGAAGGGACAGAGGCGAGGGGACAGAGGTGAGGCACATAGGAGACAGAAGATGGGGGAATAGTGAGGGAGGGGTTATGGATGGGGTGAGAGGTGAAGCAGGGGAGGGGATGTGAACGTAGAGGAAGGAGGGGATAGACAGGAGACATCTGGAGA
>NC_135912.1:7657221-7722221 GCF_964194155.1 Cetorhinus maximus | reverse complement strand
ATCACCGCCCCGATCCACCTGTGTAACATCACCGCCCCGATCCACCTGTGTAACATCACCGCCCCGATCCACCTGTGTAACATCACCGCCCCGATCCACCTGTGTAACATCACCGCCCCGATCCACCTGTGTAACATCACCGCCCCGATACACCTGTGTAACATCACCGCCCCGATCCACCTGTGTAACATCACCGCCCCGATCCACCTGTGTAACATCACCGCCCCGATCCACCTGTGTAACATCACCGCCCCGATCCACCTGTGTAACATCACCGCCCCGATCCACCTGTGTAACATCACCGCCCCGATCCACCTGTGTAACATCACCGCCCCGATCCACCTGTGTAACATCACCGCCCCGATCCACCTGTGTAACATCACCGCCCCGATCCACCTGTGTAACATCACCGCCCCGATCCACCTGTGTAACATCACCGCCCCGATCCACCTGTGTAACATCACCGCCCCGATCCACCTGTGTAACATCACCGCCCCGATCGACCTGTGTAACATCACCGCCCCGATCGACCTGTGTAACATCACCGCCCCGATACACCTGTGTAACATCACCGCCCCAATCCACCTGTGTAACATCACCGCCCCGATCCACCTGTGTAACATCACCGCCCCGATCCACCTGTGTAACATCACCGCCCCGATCCACCTGTGTAACATCACCGCCCCGATCCACCTGTGTAACATCACCGCCCCGATACACCTGTGTAACATCACCGCCCCGATCCACCTGTGTAACATCACCGCCCCGATCCACCTGTGTAACATCACCGCCCCGATCCACCTGTGTAACATCACCGCCCCGATCCACCTGTGTAACATCACCGCCCCGATCCACCTGTGTAACATCACCGCCCCGATCCACCTGTGTAACATCACCGCCCCGATCCACCTGTGTAACATCACCGCCCCGATCCACCTGTGTAACATCACCGCCCCGATCCGCCTGTGTAACATCACCGCCCCGATCCACCTGTGTAACATCACCGCCCCGATCCGCCTGTGTAACATCACCGCCCCGATCCACCTGTGTAACATCACCGCCCCGATCCACCTGTGTAACATCACCGCCCCGATCCACCTGTGTAACATCACCGCCCCGATCCACCTGTGTAACATCACCGCCCCGATCCACCTGTGTAACATCACCGCCCCGATCCGCCTGTGTAACATCACCGCCCCAAGTCCGTGGCTCAGCTGATCCGCTGCTGCTGACATCTCCATCCTCGACCTCCTTATCTGCAGACTTGACTATTCCGAGATGTTCGGGCTCGGACTTGCCCTTTGATCCTTCCACAAAGTTGAGCTGATTCGAAACCTCTGCTGCCCATATCCTAGCTCGTACCTCAGGCCCTCCAGCCAGCAACTCTGTTTCCAGTCGATGACATTCCTTCGCGGCCTGACAACAACTCAGCCTTCGCGTTGGCAATGCTGGCTTTCAAATCCCTTTGTGTTGTCACCACTCCGTATCTCTGTAACCTCTTTCTGCATGACAATCCCTTGAGCTTTCTGCGCTCCTCCAATTCTGGCCACTTTTGCTTCCCCAAATTTAATTGCTCCACCGTTGTTGGTTGTGCCTTCAGCAGCCTTGGCACTGAGCTCTGGATATCCCTCCCTAAACCTAACAACCACTCTCTCAACTTTCAAAACACTCCCTAAACACTACCCCTTTGACCAGGTGTTAGGCCGCCTCTCCTGATACATGCTTATGTGGCTAAGTGTCAAATGCTGCATGTGAATGTTCCTGTAAAGCATTCCAGGATGTTTTACAATGTAAAAGGCACTATATAAATGAAAGTTGCTGTTGCTGGGGAGTATGTGTGTGTGTGTGTGTGGTGTGTGTGTAGTGTGTGTGTGAGTGATGTGTGCATGTGTCTGGTACGTGTGAGTGGTGTGTGCATGTGTTATGAGTAGCAGGTGTGAGTGTATGTGCGAGTGTGTATTTGAGAGGCAAGGTGTATGAGGTATGAGGTCTTTGTGTGTGTGTAAGGAACGAGTGAGTGTGTGCAAGGTGTGCATGCGGGTGTGCCCACGGTTGTGACTGTGTGTGTGAGACTGTGTGTGTGTGTGCACGCACGCATGCAGGGTGTGTGTTCATGTGTGTGCGTGCGCTGGGCTGTGGGTGGAGGTTTGAATTTGCATGCGAGACTGTGTGTGAGGTGCGTGGGAGTGTAGGTGTGTGTGCGCATGTGTGTGAGAGTGTCCGCTGGTGTGTGCGTGTGCACTGGTATGTGTGTGTGCATGCGTGCAGAGGTGAGTGTATGCAGGTATGTGGGATGTGTGCGCAGGTGTGAGTATGTGTGTGTCTGTGCGTGCAGGTGTGTGGGCGCAGAGGTGTGTGGGCGTGGAGGTGTGTGGGCGCGGAGGTGTTCGGGCGCGGAGGTGTACAGGCGCAGGGGTGTCTGTGTGTATGTGAGGTGTATGCACAGGTGTGAGTGTGTGTATCTGCGTGTGTGCGAGCGGGTATGGGTGTATGTGCGGGTGTGAGTGTGTGTGTGCGGGTGTGAGTGCAGATGTGTGTGTATGCAGGGGTGTGTTTGCAGGTGTGAGATAGTGTGTGAGTGTGTGTGTGGAGATTTGCGCTTGTGTGCAAGGTGTGTGTGTGTGTGTGGGTGTGAGTGGATGTGTGGGTGTTTGTGTGCAAGTGTGTGAGAATGCGCACTGGTGTGAGTTTGGGTGTATGCGGAATGTGTGTGTGCGTGGCTGTGAGAGTGTGCATGTGGGTGTGTGTGTACAGCTGTGGGTCTGTGCGTGTGTGTGCAAGCGTGCATGTGTGAGCGCGGGTGTGTGGGTGTATGTTTATACGTGTTTGTGCATGCGTGTGTATACGTGTGCGTTTGTGTGTATACGTATGTGTGCGTATACGTGTGTGTGCGTGTGTGTGTATGGGTGTGTGCGGGTGTGTGGCACGTGAGGTTTGTGTGTGCGAGTGTGTGTGCGAGTGTGCGAGGTGCACGTGCATGAGGTGCCTGTGTGCGAGGTATGTGTGCGCGCGCGTGCGAGGTGTGTGTATGCAGGCGTAGTGTGTTTGTGCGGGTGTGTATGTGTGCATGTGTGTGTATGTGAGGTGCATGGGGGTGTGTGTGTGTGCGCACAAGGGGTGCATGTATGTGTCTGTGTGCAGGTGCAAGTATGTGTATGCAAGGTGTGTGCAGGTCTGAGTGTGTGTGGCAGCAAGTTAGTGTATGCGGGTGTGACTGTGTGTGTGCATGAGGTGTGTGTGTGTGCAGGTGAGTGTGCGTGTGCGCGAGGTATGTTTTTGTGTGCACGTTTGTGTTCAGGTTGAGTGTGTGTGCAAATCTGAGTATGTGTGGGTACTAGGTGTGTGTATGCCGGTATGCTGTGTGTGTGAGTGGGTGCGTGTGTGTGCGCGTGGTGTGTGTACGGGTGTGTGTGTGTGAGTGGGTGTGTGTGTGTGCATGTGTGGTGTGTGAGTGTGTGTGTGTGTGTGCATGAGGTGTGTGCGTGTGTGCGAGGTATGTGTTCGGGTTGAGTATGTGCGGGTGCAAGGTGTGTGTATGCAGGTGTGGTGTGTTTGTGCGGGAGTATGTGTGCATGTGAAGTGTGTGTGTAGGTGTGTGTGTGAGGGCAAAGTTTGTGTATGAGTGTGAGGTGTGAGTGTGTGTGTGCACAAGGGGTGTGTGTGTGTGCGCACAAGGGGTGTGTGTGTGTGCACACAAGGGGTGTGTGCGCACAAGGCATATGTGTGTGTTTGTGTGTGCGGGCATGAGTGTGTGTGTGCATGAGGTATGTGCGGGTGTCAGTGTGTGCATGTGCGAGATGTGTGTTTGTGTGCGGGTTTGTGTGTTCGGGTCTGAGTGTGTGTGGGCGCGAGGTGTGTATATGTGGGTGTGTGTGTGTGAGAGTGGGTGTGTGTAAGGTGTGTGCGTGGGTATGTGTATGTGAGAGAGAGTAGGAGTGTGTGTATGTGTGTGAAAGCGGGTGTGTATGTGTGAGGTGTGTGCATGTGTCTGAGAGGTGTGTGTGTGGGTGTGAGTGTGTGTGAGTGTCTGTGTGCAAGGTTTGTGTGTGTGGGTGTCTGTGTTTGGGTGTGTGCAGGTGTGGGTGTGTGTGCACGAGGTGTGTACGTGTTTGTGTGCAGGTGTGAGTGTGTGTGTGCGTGAGTTGTATGTGAGCAGGTGTGAGTGTATGTGTGTGCGCTCGGGTTGAGTGTGTATGCGGGTCTGAGTATGTGTGGGTGCAAGGTATGTGTATGTGGGTGTATGTGTGAGTGTGCATGAGGTGTGTGTGTGTGTGCAGGGTGTATGTTTGTTTGCACGTTTGTGCATTCAGGTTGAGCGAGTGTGAGTGTGTGTGTACAAGGTTTGTGTGTGTGCATGTGTCTGTTTGCAGATGTGTGTGTATGCGCAGGTGTGTCTGTGTGCATGTGCATGGGTGAGTGCTTGTGTGTATGTGAGAGGTGTGTGTGTTTGGTTGAGTGTGTGCGGGTCTGTGTGTGGGCGCAAGGTGTGTGTATGAGTATGTGAGCTGGTGTGTGCGCGTGAGGTGTGTATGTGGGTGTGAGTGTGCACGAGGTGTGTGCGAATGGGTGTGAGTGTGTGTAAGGTATGTGAATGTGATTGTGTGTGCAAGGTTTGCATGTGTGTGTCTGTGTGTGTGGGTGTGTGTGTGCGTGTGTGGGCATGTGTGCGCACGCACGGGTGTGGGGGTGTGTGCGCAAGGTGTGCGTGCACAAGGTGTGTGTGTTTGTGTCTATATATGAGTGTGTGCATGTGCGTGAGGTGTGTGTTTGTGCATGTGCATGTTCGGGTTGAGTGTGTGTAGGGCTGAATGTGTGTGGGCACAAGGTGTGTGTATGCGGGTGTGAGTGTGTGTGAGAGTTTGTGAGCAGGTGTGATTGCATGAGGTGTGTATGTGGGTGTGAGTATGTGTGTGCACAAGTGTGAATGTGTGTGGGTGGAAGGTGTGTGCATGTGTGTGTGTGAGGTGTGTGTGTGGGTGTATGTGTGTGAATGTGACTGTGTGTGTGCAAGGTGTGTGTGTATGCGCAATGTGTGTGTGTGTACGAGTGTGAGAGTGTGTGTGTATATGAGTGTGTACAGGTGTGTGTTTGTGCATGTTTGTGTTTGGGTTGAGTGTGGATCTGAATCTGTGTGGGCACAAGGTGTGTGTATGCGGGTGTGAGTGTATGTGTGAGTTCGCGTGCGGATGTGTGTGTGTGTGGGTGAGTGTGTCTGTGGGTCTTAGAGTGTGCATGGGTGTGAATATGCGCATGGGTGTGAGTGTGCACGCGGGTGTGTGTAGGTGTGAATGTGAGCCTGTTTGTGTGTGTGTATGTGTGCAGGTGCGTGTGTGCGCGCACGCCTATGTGCAGGTGTGTGTTTGAGGTGTGGGGTTGGTTGAGGTCTGTGTGTGTGTGTGAGGGTGTTGTGTGTGTGCGCCTGTGTGCGGGGTGTGTGTTTGAGGGGTGAGTGGGTTGAGCTGTGTGTGTTGGGGGTGGGTGTTTTGTGTGTGTATGTGTGTGTGTGTGTGTGGGAGGGTGTTGTGTGTGTGTGTGTGTGTGCGCGCGCATGTGGGTGCGCGCGTGTGTCTGAGGGGAGGGGTTGGTTGAGGTCTGTGTGCGTGCGTGTGTTCGTGCGTGCATGAATGTATGTATATATGTGTGTGTATATATATATATAATATATATATGTGAGTGTGTGTGTGTGTTTGAGGGGTTGGTTGAGGTCTCTGTGTGTGCTCGTGCGCGGTTGCGTGTTTGAGGGATGAGGGGTTGACGTCTATGGGTGTGTGTGTTTGAGGGGTGGGGGGGCTGAGGTCTGTGTATGTGTGTGGGGGGATGTGAGTGTGCATGTGCGCGGAGGGGGTTTGTGTGTGTGTGTGAGATGTGTGTTTGAGGGGTGGGGGGTTTAAGTCTGTGTGTTTGTGTGTACCAGATGTGTGTGTTCGTGTGTTTGTGTGGTGTGCAGGATGTGTGTGTGTGTGTTTGAGGGGTTGGGGGGGTTGAGGCTTGTGCGTTTGTGTGCAGGGGGTGTGTTTAAGGCCTGTGTGTGTGTGTGCGGGGTGTGTGTTTGAGGTCTATGTGGGTGCGTGTGTGTGTGCGTGTGCAGGGTGTGTTTGAGGGGTGATGTGGTTGAAGCCTGTGTACGTGCGACGTGCAGGTGTCAGTAATATTACCAGCCTGATAGTGAAATAATGCCTCTCACAATGTCTATGACCATTATAGCGAAAGGAGATGAAACAATCACACTGAAATCACATGAGGCTACAGATTTCCTGCAAACGCCTTTCACACGGAACAGACGCCACATCAAGTGGTACCAACAAAATCCTGACTTCCAGGCGTATTACAAGTATTACCAGAAAATTGGTCACAATGAAGGGGTGAGTGTCAACTCTGCGGCTCTGCACCAGTGTGGGTTTGGAATGTTAAATATCAGTGTGTGTGAGGTTTGAAACATCAAAACTGCTAGAGCGCAGCCAAGGACAAAACTAATTCTCACTTAGAGGGACATGTGTTCATAAGGGATAGCCAGGACTGGCTTTTAAAAAAAATTAATCCAGGGTCCCCAGAGCATTTACCCTGTGTACCTGCAGTACTAGCTCAGTGACAATAACACCTCGCCCCACCACCTCCCCTCAGCCAATGACAAACTGAGTCAGACTAACCTGATGGAGTAACAAGGAGGCTTGTTGAAAATAGTCCATTTGACGTTGGGACTTTCAAAAGATGTTTGAAGTGCTACACAACAGAATTGTCCAGATAATAGGATATGGTAACAAACGGACATACACACAAACCCCAATCCTCCCCTCAAACACACACCCCACACAAACACACACACACAGGTAACTAGGGAATGGAATCGACCAAGAGATTGAAAGCAGGGTGTATAGCTGAACTGATAGTTTTTTCACCGTCAGTGACTGGAGCACGTGCTGGACTGTATTCAGTGGGGTTGGTTCTAGGGCTTAGGATTGGGGCTATTACTTTTTGTGTTGTACGTCATAGGATAAGTATGAAGTGATGCACTTTGGAAGGAACAATATGGAGAGGCAATATAATCTTAACGGTACAATTCTGAGGGGGGGTGAAAGAGCAGAGGGACCCGTGGGTGCATAGTCAGGAAATTTTTAAAGTGGTAGGGCTAAGTAATAAGGTGGTGAAGAAAGTGTTTTGGGTCACTTGGATTTGTAATTAGAAGCACTGAAGGAAGCCTAGCTAAGTCATTCACATTGGTTAGGTCTCAACTTGAGTATTGTGCACAATCTGGGCACCACATGTTAGGCAGGGTGCCAAGTCCTTGGCAAAGGTGCAGAGCAGATTTACCAGGGAGAAAGGGTTTCAGTTATGTGGAAAGATTACAGAATCGGAGCAAAAGCAAAAATACCTGGAAAAACTCAGCAGGTCTGACAGCATCTGCGGAGAGGGATACAGTTGACGTTTCGAGTCCGTATGACCCTTCATCGATCGGAGATTGTTCTCCAGAGAGCAGAGTTGATCAAGGGGAGACCTAACAGAGATACTCAAAATTATGAGGGGTTGTGAAAGAGCAGATCAAACCTCCCCTTTGAGAGGGCTACGGACCAAATGCTGGAAAGTGGGAGAAGGCCAGCGGAGACAAGATGAGCCAAATGGCCTCTTTCTGTGCTGTAAATGTTCCATAATTCTATGATCGGTCTTAAATCACAGGCTGGAAGGGTGGCAAGGGTTGTAAGCTTCAATAATTCATGGATATGACACTCCTTCAGCCCTCCTTCTCCTTCACTTTCCTCTGGCTCCATCGCTTTTTCCAATCTCATCCCTTGTGTTTTGACAATGTCCTCACTGACCCTGAAAGGTCTGTCCTCAGCAAAGGCCTGAAGCTTCATTCCTTTGCAACCTCAGCAGCCCCTCACCTCAATGAGTTTCACGCTCACAAGAGCTCTTCTTCCATTGTCTTCTTCTACACCCACTCCTTCAAAAGGGAGTCTTCCCCACGCACTGGAGGCTCTTTCTCCAGCCCCTAGGCTTCGCCCTCCACTGGACCCTTCCCTCTCATCCTTTCTAGATCTTTTCATTGAGAACTGCCTGCCTGATATCGACCGCCTCAGATTTTCTGCTTCTCAGCTTGAGTATTGTGCTTAATCTGGGCACCACACGCTAGGAAGGATGCCAGGTCCTTGGAAAGGGCACTTACCAGGGAGAAGGGGGTTTCGGTTATGTGGAAAGATTACAGAATCGAGATGGTTTCCCTGAGAGCAAAGTTGATCAAGGGGAGACCTAACAGAGATATTCAAAATTATGAGAGGTTGTGAAAGAGGAGGTAGGGGGGATTTGTTGGAAATACTCAGCAGTTCTGGATCTGAGAGGGAAACAGAGGGCAGGATTTTCGGGCCCCAACGGCCATTCTCGCAGATGGGATGGGAAAGATTGGAGCGCCGTTAAAAGTCAACGGCTCTCCAAATTTTCCCGTGCCACTCGCGATGATGCCCGCCAGTGGCGGGGCCAGAAAGTCCTGGCGGTAGTTAACTTTCCAGGTCGAAGACCTTTGGTCAAGGCTGGAGCATCTGGACATGTAACAGTGGCTGGGGTTGTTCTCCTTGGAACAGAGGAGGCAGAGGGGAGATTTGATTGAGATGTACAAAATTATGAGGGGCCTGGATACCGTGGATTGGGAGGGCCTATTTACGTTAGTAGAGAGGTCAGTCAGTAGGGGGCACAGGTTCAAAGTGGTTGGCAGGAAGATTAGAGGGGAGAGGGTGGGGGTCTGGAACTCACTGCCTGAAAGGGTAATAATCAGAGGGCGAGTTACTCGCTGCAGGGTTCCTAGCCTCTGACCTGCTCCTGTAGGCCACAGTATTCATATGGCTGTTCCAGTTCAGTTTCTGGTCAATTAAACTTTCCAATATTAGGAAATACAGAGCTCTCCAAATGGTGGATATATATATCCTAATCTCCTAATATTGAGATTACTGGAGTGCTTGAATTGGTGGGATTATTGGAGATCTTCCAGTGGTGTGATTTATATGAATTTTCCTACAGTACAAGTAGATGGAAATCACCTCATATTAAGATCGATGTGTATCATGAAATACTGGGTCCAATGGGTCTCTCATTTCATGGGACATATTCAGATTTTCAAGTGGGGTGAGGAGTTATAGGGCATATCCCAATATTGGTAGTGATTGGGATCTTGTAACGGTGGAGAGGAGCGGTATGAGGGGTGGGGTGTGGGAGAGAATTATGGAGTAGTATCAATATTGGGATTGATGGCTATCTGCAAGTGATAGAATTCATGAGGCTCTCATTGTTGGAATTATAGCCGGGGAGTGGGGGTTCTCTCAATGGTGGAAATTCTTGGGATTGCCAATGGAGGATTAATAGACATTTCATTGCGGTGGGGTTTATAGGGATCAACCCGTGCTGGGGTTAATCAGGGGTTTTAATATTGGAATGGTATCCTCCATGTTAATTGTGGGGTCTCCAATGGTGGAATGTATGCGAATCTTCCAATGTTGGATTTATGAGGTTTTACCCATTGGGAAAATTAATGGGGACGTCTCAATCAGGGGATTTACGGAGATTTGCCAAGGCTTGGATTGCTAGTATTCCCTTGTTGATGAGAGTTAAAGGGACCACCAGCAGGATAGTTGTCGTGATCTCTCTATATTGTGAATAATGAGAATTGCCGAATGGTGGAATTCATGCCCCCCAATGATGGGAATTATAGGGATCTTCAGCAATGGGGTTCTCTAAATAGTGGGATGTGTGAGCATTTACAAAGATTGGGTTTAATGGGGTCTCATTGGTGGGTTGCATTTAGATATTCCAATAGAAAAGTTATGAGGGCCCCCAATATTGGGATCTTCTAGTGGTGGGATTTATGGTAATCTCCAATATTGGGATCAATGGGATAGTGCAGTTGATGGTGAGTACATGGACTTTTAAATGGCTTTTGACAAAGTCACACATAATAAACTCATTAACAAAGTTAAAATCCCAGGGACAATAGGGGCAGTGGCAGCATGGACATAACATTGGCTAAGGGATAGAAAGCTGAGAAAAGTGGTGAAAGGGAAGTATACAGGGGCGTTCCCCGGGCATTGGTGTTAGGGTCGCTGCTCATTTTGATACAGAGTATAGTGATGGTCTGAACTAGGGTGTCTTGGCATAATTTCAAAGTTTGCAGGTGATACCAAACAAGGAAATGCAGTAAACAATGAGGAGAGTAATGACGACTTCCAGGAGGACACAGACGGAAATGGGCAGACACATGGCAGATGAAGTTTAACGCAAAGAAGTGGAAGTAATACATTTGGTGGGAAGAATGGGGTGATACAAACTAAATGATACAATTTTAAAGGGAGTGCAAGACAGAAAGATCTGGCGCTGTATGCAAGAAATCTTTGATTACAAAAGCATATAGGAGTAAAGGAATAGATTCCAAAGGCAAGGGAGTTACAATAAATGTTTATAAAACACCCATCAGGACTCAGTCAGAGTATTGAGTTCAATTCTAGGGACCACACCTTAGGAAGGATGTCAAGACCTTGGAGATTGACTCGAATGGTACCAGGGATGAGGGCTGCAGTTTTGTGGAAAGACTGGAGAAGATGGGGTTATTCTCCTTATAAGAAAGACGGTTAACAGAGATTTGATAAATGTGTTCAAAATAATGAATGGTTTTGATAAAGTATATAAGGGGAATTAAAAGGGACCAAACAAGGGCAGTCCCACCCAGCTTGGTGCTGGAGAGGAGTCATGGGAGGAGGATGGTGTGATCTAACTTATCAAATTCTACAGACAGGCCAAGAAGGATACATAGTGATAGTTCAGCATGGTCACAATTACATTTGACTTTGATAGCTGAATGAATGGTCTCAATATTCATGACAAAGAAATCCAGGGGCTTCTGGTACCAGAGGCAGTGGCATAGTGGTAAAGTAATGGTTAGGTAGTGGTAATAACTAGTAACCCAGACTCCCAAGCTAATGCTCTAAGTTCAAATCATGGTAGCTGGTGGAATTTCAATTCAATTAGTAAACCTGGAATGATTAAGCTAGTCTCAGTAATGGTGACCATGGCAGCCATCATTGATTGTTGTAAAAATCCATCAGGTTCACTAACGTCCTTCAGTTTTGGTACTGTGGCAGCGGCGGAAGCTGATTGGAGGGATTTGAGCATGGAACACCGGGAAAGATGGGCATGAAACTGGGAGGCGACAACATGGTCATGGACTCTGGAGAGGGAAGGGAGCTTGGAGATGGGGTGATAGTTTACAAGGATCGAAGATGGGCTTTTTGAGGGTGGGAGGGCAGGTTTGAAAGGGAGTCAGTAACTGAGGTGTGGAAACCATTAATAAATAATATCGTCTAACAAGCAGCCAAGGAAGAAAAGTTGGGTGGTCAGCAGTTTAGTGGGGGTAGAGTCATGGGAGCAGGACACATTGCGGTCAGAGAGGGGAGATAGGAGAACAACCAGAAAAAGATGAGAGTGCAGTTCTAGGACAGAGAAAATCTTAGGGGAGGTTTAAAGACCTGATTCTGTGGGTTTGAGTAGAGGAGGATGCAGCAGAGGAAGCTCTGGAATGAATGGTCTCAATCTTCAAGACAAAGAAACTCACAAGCTCCTGACACTCGAGGTGCGGTGGCAACGCTATGGTTAAGTAGTGGTAACAACTGGTAATCCAGACTCCCAAACTAATGCTCTAGGTTTAAACCCCCTCATGGCAGCTGGTGGGATTCCAATTCAATTAACAAATCTGGAATTACAGGTACCGGACCCCTTATCCAGCGCCCCAAAATCCAGTGGGGCCCGAAAACAGGGTCCTGCACTGGGAACTACAATCCCCATCAGGCATTGCTGTCTGTCATATCCAGCTCGCGGCACGCTGATCCCCTGCTCTTTGGGTCCGGGATTAACGGCGGAAGCTGACCTGATCTGCCCCTCATCCCTTCCTTTCCCCATCCCAGCTGGGTTCAGCTCAGTGGAGAAATCAGCCCGGCTTTATGTTATCCTATTTTCCCCCCCCGCCACAACCGCAGGCCCCAAAATCTGGAAAATCCCTGTATCTCGTACACCTCCAGTTCTGAGGTTTCCCGATATGGGGTCTGGTACCTGTATAAAGTTAGTCTCAATAATGGTAACCATGACAGAATCACTGAATTTTGACAGCACAGGAGGTCGTCATTTGGCCCATTGTGTCTGCATTGGCTCTCCAAATGAGCATTATGACCTAGTGCCAATGCCCTGCCTGTTCCCCGTACCCTTGCACGTTGTTTCTATTCAAATAATCATCCAATGCCCTCTTGAATGCCTCGACTGAACCTGCCTCCACCACCCTTCCGGGCAGTGCATTCCAGACCCGAACCACTCGCTGTGTGAAAAAGCTTTTTCTCGCGTCACACTTGCTTCTTCTGCAAATCACTTTAAATCTGTGCCCTCTCGTTCTTGATCCTTTTACGAGTGGGAACAGCTTCTCCCTATCTACTCTGTCCAGCACCCTCATGATTTTGAACATCTCTATCAAATCTCCTCTTAGCCTTCTTCTCTCCAAGGAGAACAATCCCAGCCTCTCCAATCTATCCTTATTGCTGAAGTTTCTCATCCCTGTACCATTCTTGTAAACCTCTTTTGCACTCTCTCTGTGTTCACATCCTTCCTATAACGTGGCGCCCAGAACTGTAGACAATACTCCAGCTGAGATCTAACGTGTCTTATATAAATTCAGCATAACCTCCCTGCTCTTCTACTCTATGCTGCTATTAGTAAAGCCCAGGATACTATATGCTTTATTAACTGCTCTCTCCACCTGTCCTGCCACCTTCAGTGATCTATGCACATATACACCCAAGTCTTTCTGCTCCTGCACCCCCCCTTCAAAATTTAACCCCTTATTTCACCCCTGACAGCTATCATTGATTGTTGTAAAAACCCATCTGGTTCACTAATGTCCTTTAGGGAAGGAAATCTACCGCCCTTACCTAGTCTGGCCCATGTGTGACTCCAAACTCACTGCAGTGTGGTTGACTCTTAACTGCCCTCTGAAATGGCCTAGCAAGCCTCTCAGTTCAAGGGCAATTAGGGATGGGCAACAAATGCTGGCCTCATTGGTGCTGCCCACATCCCATGAAAGAATCAAGAAAAAGAAGATGAGGGTGGAGGGGACAGGATTGAGGGGTTTAAGAAGATGGTTTGTACAGAAGAGAAGGAGGGGACCAGAGATGAAGACTATAGCTTAGAGAATGAACAGGATAGGATAGGGTAATGGTTTCAGTGGGACAGAGGCATCAAAGATGGAGGTGAGAGTGTGACTGAGGTCAGTAGCTGCAGAAATGTCGTGGTGAATGGCAAGCCAAATAAGGCAAGACAGTTGGGCATTTGGAAGTGCCATTGTCATTGTTAGTGACTTTGGCGGGAGTTCCTTCCGGGGCGACACAGAAAGATAGGGACGGGGAAGGAGGGAGGGCGGCTGTGTGTGAATGGAGTGGATACATGCAAGTAATCAGAGATTGCCTTGTCTGTGACTGACACATTGGAAGGTGAGAGGCCACGTGAGATGGCAAGGCTGAAGGGATGGCAGTGAATCTGGCTCGGAGAGTTTATAGGAAGGATAGGAGCGCAGTGAGCTCAGAGAACGAACAGTATGGTGAATTGTGACGGCAGTTGAAATCACCGAGAAGTCACTTAGTGCAGAGGCTGAGAGGAGAAAGCCTCAGTGAGAAATGTAGCAATGAGGGCCTTCAGGGCGGTGAACAGGTTAATGGGAAAGATCTATTTCTAACCATTTCTCTCTCCTTTATTTTTCCAGCTGTATGAAATTGATCGGATTCGGTTAACCTATCTGCAAATGAGACATCTGGAAAATGTCTATGGAAAGAATGCTCCATACTACCAGTATACTATTGGCCTACCCCCAATACTTGGGGCCGTCAAAGGGGTATCTGCACCCTCCTGTGACCCCAAAACAGATAAGAACTGTAAGTCCCAGCCTCCAGCCCCTAAGGTCCCCGTGCCTAAGCCTCCAGTTGCACCCGTAAAGGCTCAGCATCAAGGTCAACCTCAGCTGTCTTGCAACCCTCGTGATCCATCATGTCTTCTGCAGTATTTCTACAGCTTTATGGCAAACGTTCAGACAGGCTCTGACTGCGATCCCAAATCTGATCCCAAATGCTCACGGGGAGCAAGAGCACTGCCCTGTGACCCCAAGTATGATCCGGCTTGCAATCCTTCCAAATCTGTGGCAATACCCTACAAATCCATGTACTGTGACCCTATTTACAATCCGAATTGCAACGAAGAGGAAGAGAACAGAGAAAACCACCAATCAACACCTGGACCAAGCCAATCTGAGCATCCCGAGGATGATGAAGAATCTGAGGAAGGTGATGAAATTGACTATGATCCACATGACCCTGGTTACTATGGATACCGTGGTTCATACTATGAGCACAATAATCCACATGGTGCCTCTCCATACGGGAATCCACACGGTGCCTCACCATACGGGAATCCACACGAAGACTCTCCATACAGGAATCCACACGGTGCCTCTCCATACGGGAATCCACACGGTGCCTCTCCATACGGGAATCCACACGGTGCCTCACCATACGGGAATCCACACGGTGCCTCTCCATATGGGAATCCACACGGTGCCTCTCCATACGGGAATCCACACGGTGCCTCTCCATACGGGAATCCACACGGTGCCTCACCATACGGGAATCCACACGAAGACTCTCCATACGGGAATCCACACGAAGACTCTCCATACGGGAATCCACACGGTGCCTCTCCATACGGGAATCCACACGGTGCCTCTCCATACGGGAATCCACACGGTGCCTCTCCATACGGGAATCCACACGGTGCCTCTCCATACGGGAATCCACACGGTGCCTCTCCATACGGGAATCCACACGAAGACTCTCCATACGGGAATCCACACGAAGACTCTCCATACGGGAATCCAGACGAAGACTCTCCATACGGGAATCCAGACGAAGACTCTCCATACGGGAATCCAGACGAAGACTCGCCATATGGGAATCCAGACGAAGACTCACCGTATGGTGCCTCGCCGTATGGGAACCCACACGCTGCCTTGCCATATGGAAATCCATACGGTGCCTCGCCATATGGAAATCCATACGGTGCCTCGCCATATCCATCTCCTTACGGCTCCCCATATGAATCTCCTTATAACTCACCATATGCATCTCCTTATGACCCTCATTATGGTCACGAAGATGAGGATGAAGAAGAGGATGAAGATGAAGATGAGGAGGATGACGAGTATTAACTACGCTAATGTTACTGTCCTCCAAGACAACAGGACAAGGGACCACAAATGCAATCTCTCCCTCTTACACTTCTCTCGGGTGTGGGAGTATTATTATTTTGATCAGAAATGGGCTCATGTTGTGATGTACAAAGAAATCCAGGAGGTTGTGGAAAACTAGGCATGGAGCCGGGGTTCAAACACCTTTTTGTAATGCCCCACCTGGAAGCAGCAGTATCGGGCTCTCTGGCCTTCTACACATTATTCAGAACAGTCTTAAACATGGCTACAAAGCAGAAACATATAATCTGCTTATTGTCTTCAGTATAGTCTAAAAGAATATTAAATTAAATGCCCCTGTGACTTTGGGCTGGGCTACAGGCTTGTGAATATCACAGAACAGGGCACTGCTGCCTTCTTTTAGGTGGCAGTGGGTGGGGTGGGGAGGGACAGCGCAGGAGTGAGGAGATAAAGAATACAGGCCTCATAGTAATGAACAGACCTCATGATTGGAAGGCCTCGCTTAAGTTGGCTAAAGGGACCTGGATTCTGTGATGAGATCAGGATGAGCTGCATGAGGGTGGCTCTACAGTCCCTGACTGGGGCCAATGTAGAGCTTCTGTCTCATGTAGTTTTTGGCCTTTTCCACACCTTCAACTAAAACTTGTCCTCAAACGTTGCACGCTTGGAATGGGCGGCTGGGAAACAGCTGGAAGGTTCCTGAGCAAACTGAAGTTGGGCACACCGGAACAGACTCCTGGGCTAGAGCTGCTCAGGACCCTGTCTCGAACAGATTTTGCATGATACATTTCCTATTATATTGGGTCTGCAAAGAGTTAAATTCAATGCAACTCTGAAAACCAGACAGTCTCTGAGCCATTCATCGCTGAAATCCACGCTTAGTCCCAATCCGGGACTGACCTAGTCTGTGTATGGGGCGGGGCGGGGGGGTGGAAATGGACCCCTACTCCCCCCCAGTACATGACTGACTAGTGAACTTCATGGGCAGAGGTTGCACCTTCCTCCAAGGGAAGCTCAGGTCAAATCAAACAACTGGTTCCCGCCATCTCCAGGGTCAATTAAACAGCTTCTCCAACTTCCCCCACCCCCTGCAGGGTCCATAGAACCGCTGGTTCCCTCTCTCCCTGCAGAGTTAATCGAGCAGCTGGCTATCCCGTCCACACAGGGCCCCACCCTGGGGAAGGGGAAAGGGATACATAAGTGTAAAGAGCTTCACACGGCCACACCTTTCACAGTGTTTGGGGAGATCGTTCTGTGTCCTCTTGTCTTGGAAGTTCACTGTTTGATATCCTATTGTTAAAATGTAACATTAAAACAGCATTCGGTAGTTGTATGAAAGTTAAGGTCACTCACAGGAACGAGAAGAACAAAGTTTTCGGTTTCAGTTAGAATCTGATCACTCCAGCCGTTTGGCCACACACGGATTGTCCCGTTCCTGTTCGGTCAGACACCAATCATCCTGGCCCGGTTTGTTTCAGATGTTGGTTTACCTTGATGCTGGGAGCAGCCTGTCTCACTGCTACCAGTTGTTGCTGTAACTATACTTGGCTATTGTTCTGATCCAATAAATCCTGCTGTACACCAGCCACTTTCTGTCTGCTTTAGATTGGACTTCACTTGCTCACCAGCTCTCCGATAGCATTCTCCATTGCAGCCAGTGCCCCTGATCAATGAGATGGGGAGCAGATACCACTGTCAATAACTCGTGTAAGAAACTTAAGATTCTGACCTGCATTTCTATGTTGCTATATACAATACACAACATATGCTTATATTTATATAGTGCATTTAACATAATGAAACGTCTGAGGTGCTTCACATGAGAGTTATAAAGCAAACTTGGATGCCAAACCATGTAAGGTGATACCAGTCAGTTGGCCAAAAGCTTTTTTTCATTTATTTGTTCATGGGATGTGTGTATCATTGGCAAGGCCAGCAGTCGTTGCCCCTTCCTAATTGTCCCTTGAGAAGGCGGTGGTGAGCTGCCTTCTTGAACCGCTGCAGTCCATGTGGGGTGGGTACACCCACAGTGCTGTTGGGGAGGGAGTTCCAGGATTTTGACCCAGCGACAGTGAAGGAACAGGAATATGGTTCCAAGTCAGGGTGGTGTGTGACTTGGAGGGACTTTGCAGGTGGCGGTGTTCCCAATTGTCTGCTGCCCTTGTCCTTCTAAGTTGGGGATCAGCAACATTTTTTTTTAAATCTGAAGAGCCTGGTTAAAAAATTGCCAAAAATAAAAAAACTGTTGAGAGCTACAAACTGAAAATTCAGCATTTCCACACCTAATACTTGGCAAACTGACAAGTAGGTCTGGTAGAAAGCATAATTTGCATTATATAATAAATAAAATGCATGTATTAATTTTATGTATCGAAAGAAAAAAATCAAAATTAAAATATTCCAAACCGAATTGTGTTTTAACATTTTTTACTGTAATTTGTCAGTAAAATCATCTTTTAAAAAAAGCATTAGCATACGATGCGTAGAATTGAGAAATCTTCAGCCATTGTTATGTTAAAAAATAGCTTCTAATAGCACATCCAAAATAATTTGTCTCCACGATATTAGAAACAATAATGGTCACAATCACAAAACCTGCTACTCAAATCAAAGGCATTATCTAAACCATGCTGTAGCTATACCACTTAAAACAGGTTTATTGAGAGCACAGTGATGCTTTTCGTTAAAAGAACCATTTGAAACTGTAAAGGCAGTGTAAAATGATTAGCCTTTAATCCCCACAATAAAAACATGGATCTTATTTTTCTTGACTTAGCTTTTTTTTGGTTTTCACGTTAATGTGATCCAACTGCAAAAGGTTGGAAGCTGCAAATGAGATACTAGAGAGCTGCAATGTGGGTCTGGAGTTGCAGGTGGCAGACCCCTGGGTCCGAGGTCACGGGTTTGGAAGGTGCTGTTGAAGGAGCCTTGGCGAGTTGCTGCAGTGCACCTTGTAGATGGTTCACACTGCTGCCACTGTACGTTGGTGGTGGGTGAGCTGCTGATCAAGTGGGCTACTTTGTCTTGGATGGTGCTTCTCAAGTATTGTAGAAGCTGCACTCATCCACCCAGGCAAGTGGGAGTATTTCACCACACTCCTGACGTGTAGATGGCGGGCAGGCTTTGGGAAACCAGGTGGTGAGTTACTCGCTGCAGAATTCCCAGTCCCTGGCCTGCTCTCGTAGCCACAGTATTTATATGGCTAGTCCAGTTCAGTTTCTGGTCAATGGTAACCCCCCAGGATATTGATAGTGGGAAGATTCAGTGATGATAATGTCATATCAAGGGGCAATGGTTAGATTCTCTCTTATTAGAGATGGTCATTGCCTGGTGTTTGACACAAATGTTGTTTGCCACTCATCAGCCCAATATTGTCCAGGCCTTGCTGCCATTGGACATGGACTGCTCAGTATCTGAGGAGTTGCAAATGGTGCTGAACATTGTGCAATCATCAGCGAACATCCCCACTTCTTGCCTTATGATGGAGGGAAGCTCACTGATGAATCAGCTGAAGATGGCTGGGCCTAGGACACTACCCCGAGGAACTGTGACTGAGATGACTGACCTCCAAAAATCACGACTCAGGTGGTTAAAAGAAAGCGGGGGGGGTGGGGGGTGAAGATAGCAGAAGGGCTTGCCTTAATTTTTCAAGCGTCCCTAGATATGGGGGAAGGTTCCAGACGACTGGACAGTGGCAAATGTGACACCCTCATTCAAGAAAGTGTGCAAGGGCAGTCCTAGCAACTACAGGCCAGTTTGTCTAACGTCAATGGTGGGTAAGGTATTGGAATCCTTAATCAGGGAAAAAAACAACACGCATTTGGAGCTTTGAATTAATTAAAAAATAAACTTACAGGGCTCTGAGGATGGAGCAGGGGTGTGGGACTGACTGGAGTGATCCGGGGAGCCAGCATGGACTTGATGGGCTGAATTGTCTCCTTCTGTGCCATTAACGACTCTATGAGAACATAAAAATAGGAGGAGGAGGTGGCCATCCGGTTTCTCGAAATTTCTTCACCATTTAATATGATGGTTGATCTTTGTCTCAACTGCACTGTCATGACTTCTGCATTACTCTCGACTCCCCTAGAGTTCAAGAACCTGTTTATCTCAGCCTCAAATATATTCAATGACTCAGTCTCCATTGCCCTCTAGATAGAGGATTCCGAAGACACATGACTCAAGAGAAGAAATTCCTCCTCATCACTGTCTTAAATGGGTGAAGCCTTATTCTGAAACAACACCCTTAGTTCTAGATTCCACCATGAGGGGAAACATATCAGTATCTACTCTGTAAAGCCCCCTCAGAATCTTATATGCTTCAATAAGATCACCTCTGATTCTTATAAACTCTGATGAGTATAGGCCCAATCTGTTCAACCTTCCCTCATAAGACAATCCCTTCATCTCAGGAATCAATCTAGTGAACCTTCCCTGAACTGTCTCAATGCAAGTATGTCGCTCGAGGTCTGGTCTCACCAGTACCCTATACAGTGTAGCAAGAGCTTCCTACATTTATACTATTCCCCCATGTAATAAAGGCCAAAATTCCACTTGCCTTCCTAATTACTTGCTGTATCTGCACACTAACCTATTGCGATTCATGTATGAGGAAACTCAGGTCCCTCTGTACCACAACGCTCTGCAGTTTCTCTCCATTTAAATAATATTCTGCTTTTCTATTCTTCCTACCAAAATAACCTCACATTTTCCCACATTATACTGCAGCTGCCAAACTTTTGCGCACTCGCTTAAACTATCTACATCCCCTTGCAGATTCTGTGTCCTTCTCAACTTGCTTTTCTACCTATCTTTGTATGATCAGTAAATTTGCCGACAACACACTTGATTCCTTCGTGTCGTTAATATAGATTGTAAATAGTTGATCATTGATCCCTGCGGCACTCCACTAGTTACAGTTTGCCAACCTGAAAATGACCCAACTACCCCTGCTCTGTTTCCCCTCAGTTAGCCAACACTCCATCCATGCTAATATATCACCCCCAATACCATGAGCTCTTATTTTGTGCTTTTACCTTCTTATGTGACACCTTGTCCAAGACCTTTTGGAAATCCAAATACATTACATCTTAGTTCCCTTTCATCAACCATGTTTGTTATGTGCTCATAAATTTGTCGAACATGGCTTCCCTTTTACAAAACCATGCTGACTCTGCTTGTATTATGATTTTCTGAATATCTTGTTTCTACTTCCTTAATAATGGATTCCAGCATCTTCCTAATGACAAATGTTAAGAGTAACAGGTCTGTAGTTTCCTGCTTTTAGTCTCCTTCCTTTCTAGAACAGAGGTGTCACATTTTTGATTTTCCAATACAGAATCTTGGGAATTTTGGAAGATTACAACCAATGCATCAACTATCTCTGCAGCCACTTTGTTTAAGCCCTGAGGATTTGGGCCACCAGGTCCACGGGGCTTATCAGTCCCATTACTTTGCTTAGTACTTCTTCTCCAGTGACAGTGATTGTTTTATGTTTCTTTGCCCCTTTATTATTTTTTTTTACTATTATTGGGTTGCTATTAGTGTTTTCTACTGAGAAGATAGATATAAAGTACTTGCTCAAAGTCTCTGCCTTTTCCTTGCTTGCCATTATTTAGTTCCCCAGACTCAACCTCTAACGCAGTGTTTAGTTTTGCTGCTCTACCTTTTAATATACTTGCAGGAGCCCTTACTTTCTGATTTTATATTTCTTGCTAGTTTACTCTCATATTCTATTTTCTCCCTCTTAATTGCTTTAGTCATCCTTTGCTGGTTTCTAAAATTTCTCAATCGCCTACCACTAATCTTCATGACATTGTATGCCTTTCCTTTCAATTTGATACCACCCTTAACTTCCTTAGTTAGCCACAGGTGGTGCATCCTTCTTGTCTTTCTTTCTCAATGGAATATATCTTTGTCGAGAATCAGGAATATCTCCTTAAAAGTTTGCCACTGCTTCTCCACAGGCTTACCTTTTAATCTATTTTCCCAGTCCACTTTTGCCAACTCTGTCTTCATACCTTTGTAATTACCTTAAATTGTTTAAGATACTAATTTCAGGTCCACGTTTCTCACCCTCAAGCTGAAATGTGAAATTCTATAAGGTTATGATCACTCTTCCCTAAAGGATCCTTTACTATGAAGTCATTAATTAATACTGCCCCATTAAATAATACCAGATATAAAATAGCCTGGTTGGTTCCACAATGTATTGTTCTAAGAAACTATGCAGAATACAGTCAATGAACTCATTTTCAAGGCTATCTTTAGCATTTCCAATTTATATGAAAGTTAAAAGCACTACAATTATTGCAGTAGATTTGTTACAAGTCCCCATTATTTCTCGATTTACACTCTGTCCTACAGTATAGCTACTGTCAGGGGGCCTAGACTATGTCCACTTTTGACTTCTTCCTCTTGCTATCTCTTATCTCCACCCAAACTGATTCGACATCTTAATCTTATGAACAAAGACCATTTCTCATGACTGTACTGATCTCATCCTTTTCCATTCTGCCTGTATTTCTGAAATGACAAGTGCTCCTGAATATTCAGCTCTCAGCATGGGTCATCTTGCAATCATGAGTAGAATTTAATGTTGGTGGGCAGCCATCCACCAGTTGAAAAATCGATGGGAATCCCAAGTTGCTTTCTTTGGGAGGCCTGACACTATTTCAAGACAATCAGGCACTTACCTGGGCAGTGTTGGGCCTACTGTCGAATTAAGCCCTAGGCAGGGTGGAAATCCTGCCCCCGAGAGCTACTGGTTAATCAGCAGGAGGGGTGCCGCTGCCAGTACCACACTGGGATCTTCAACAGGGATCGCACCGGATCCCTGGAAATAGGCGTGCCTGAATGGGATGGGGGTAGCTGGTGAGGGGGGGGTGGGTTGAAAGCAAGGGCTTCCCACAGGGCACTATCCCAACCCCTTCCTGATGACAGGTTCCTCAATTGGGCACAGAGTGCCTGAGAACAAAGGGAGCACTCACCCTCACCCCACTACACTAGTGGGCCGCTGACAAATCCAACTTAGTGGTCTTCCCAAATGGCAAGCTCCCCAACAGGTAATGAGGCCCTAAAGTGGTCATCAGGGGTCTCAATTCGCCTCCTGGCATGAAAGACGCTCTCCACCCTTCCTGCCCAGAGCTCGATTAGAAGGAATCCAGAAGGCAGTGGGGTCCCCGCCTTCTCCCTGTAACCCTGCATATTCTTCCTTTTTATATAACACCAGTTATCTAAATTCCCTTTGGAATGCTTCAGTTGAACTTGCCTCCATCCAGTGCATTCCAGACCTTAACCACTCACTGCGTGAAGAACTTTTCCTTGTGTCGCTTTTGCTTTAATTCTGTGCCCTCTCATTCGATATTTTCATGAGTAGGAAGACTTTCTCCCCATCTACTCTGTCCAGACCCCTCATGATTTTGAACACCTCTACCAAATCTCCTCTCAACCTTCTCTTCTCCAAGGAAAACACTCCCAACTTCTCCAATCTTACTTCATAATTGAAGCTCCTCATCCCCAGAACCATTCTCGTGAATCTTTTCTGCACTCTCGCCAATACTTTCCCAAATCAATGCTTGGGCCCCAGCTATTCACAATCTATATTAGTGATTTGGGTGTGGGGCTTAAATGTAATATTTCCAAGTTTGCAGATGACACAAAACCAGGTGGAAGTGAGAGTTTTGAGGAGGATGCAAAACACTTCAAAGGGATTTGGAGAGGCTAAGCGAGTGGGGAAAAATTTGGCAGATGGAATACAATATGGAGAAATGTGAGGTTATCCACTTTGGTAGGAAAAACAGAAATACGGAGTAATTCTTAAATGGTGAGAGGCTCGGAACTGTTGAATTTCAAAGGGACTTGGGTGTCCTTGTTCATGAGTCACTGAAAGCTAACATGCAGGTACAGCAAGCAGTTAGGAAGGCAAGTGATATGTTGGCCTTTATTGCAAGAGGATTTGAGTATAGGAGTAAAGATGTCTTACTGCAATTAAATAGTGCCTTGGGGAGACTGCACCTGTAGTAGTGTCTGCAGTTTTGGTCTCCTTACCTAAGGAAAGATACACTTGCCATAGAGGTAATGCAACAAAGGTTCACTAAATTAATTCCTGGGATGAAGGGATTGTCCTATGAGGAAAGATTAAATAGACTGGGCCAGGTTAGATGAAGGATGTCTCCCTTGGCTGGGGCAGTGGGTTGTCTAGAACCAGGGGACAGAGTCTCAGAATAACGGGCAGGCCATTTAGGACTGAGGAGGAGGAGGAATTTCTTCACTCAGAGGGTGGTGAATCTTTGGAATTCTCTGCACCAGAGGGCTGTGGAGGTTCAGTCGTTGAAGTTTCGTATCATCTGCAAACTTTGAAATTGCATTCTGTATGCCAAGGTCTAGGTCATTACAGTAATATATATCCAGAAAAGCAAGGGTCCCACCGCTGACCCCTGGAGAACTCCGCGACAAAACCTCCTCCAGCCTGAAAAGCATCCATTAACTACTACTCTTTGTTTCTTGTCACTCAACCAATTCCATATCCATGTTGCTACTGCCCCTTTTATTCCTCGAGCTATAACTTTGCTCACAAATCTGTTGTGTGGCACTGTATCAAACGCCTTTTGGAAGTCCATGTACACATCAACAGCACTGCCCTCATCAACCCTCTGTTACACCAAAAAAATTCCAGCAAGTCAGTTAAACATGATTTTCCCTTGACAAACCTATGCTGGCTTCAATTAGCCAGCATTTGCTCACATGACTATCAACTTTGTCCTAAATTATTGTTTGTAGAGTTTTCACCACTGAGATTAAACTTACTGGCCTGTAGTTTCTGGGCTTACCTTTACACCCTTTTTTGAACAAGAGTGTAACGTTTGCAATTATTGTCTGGCACCCTACCCAGTGAGTGTAAGGAAAGCTGAAAGATTATGGCCAGTGCCTTCGCAATTTTCACACTCACTTCCCTCAGTATGCATCTCATCCAGTCCTGCTGCCTTACTGACTTTAAGTACAAACAGCCTATCCAATACAACCTCATCAGTCTTAAACCTTTCTAGTGTCTGAATCGTCTCCTCTTTCAGCGTGGCCTGGGTAGCATCTTGCAAAGATTCCAAAGTCCAAATTGTTAATGTAAATTGCGAACAGCAGTGGTCTTAGCACTGATCCTTGTGGAACACCAATTCCCACTTTGAATAACTACCCTTTACTCCCTCTCTCTGCTTTGTCTCAAAGTCAGCTAGCAACCCATTCTGCCACTTGTCCCGGCTCCACGTTCTCTCACTTTATTCAATAGTCAATTACAAGGGTGGTCAAACGATGAGCCCCAGGCCTGTGGGAGCTTTTCATCCAGCCTTTGAGCTGTGCTGTATCTGTAGAGACTTGCCAAGCCATCTGCTGTCCAGGAAATATACTAAGGAGCAGGAAGTGGTCCAAGGTAAGCCAATGAGCAGTAGCTGGATGTGGGAATGGAGTACACCTGCCACGTGACAAGGGGACTAGCACGGAGAGCAGCACAAAGATTTACAATATGAGGAATCCTCTGACTGTCTCCTGATTACTGCTGGCATCGTGTTAAAAACACTGGCATAGGTTTAACTGAAGTGGTTTGAAGTGTCAGTGGGCATAGTATAGGTAGGTTCAAACTTGACCAGTAACTGTGCCTATCAAATACTTTCATTAACCCGGCAAACATTTATGCTGTTCCGATTTTGAATAATTTATCGATCAAGAATTATTTATTCCTATCCGTAACACAAGAACAACATGGCACCTATGAGCAAAGAGCTGTTTTCTTAAAAGCATCATTAAAATACTCCCAAGTTTTAAATACAATATTCTAAGTGTTGTATTTAGATTGGGGGCTCGTGATTGCTAGTCCAATCTAATCAATTGACTGACCTAAGTGTTCTTCATGCCATAACAAATTTTAGTGGTAGCTGTTGTTAATGCAATTCGTCAAAATAGCTCATCTGAACTTAAAAGGGGCCTTCAGCCTAAATAATTGCCACTCCTGGTCTATAACATGGTACCTTATCGATTTGAAAATCTAGATATATTACATTCAGTGTTACCCTCGTCTCTCTCTCTCTCTTACTCTGTTATCTCTTCAAAAAAGTTCAGTGAGGTTGATCAAGCAGGACCATTGGAAATCCATGCTGACTATTCATTGTTATATTTTTAGTTTCTAGGCGTTCTTCAATTCTCTCCTTTAGTAGGGATTTGATTATTTTTTTTCCACCACCTATGTTCAGCTGAAGGGTCTGACAGTTTGCTGAACATATTCTATCTCCCTTTCTCATTACAGGTATATTAGCTACTCTCCATTCTTCAAGCACCACGCCTTTCTCTAATGAATTTTTAAAAATGCGTAGTATTGCCTCTGCTATCTCTTCCCTGGGTTCTTTTAAAATGTGCAGATATATCCATCCAGGCCAGGGGTTTTATCCTCTGAGGTCTGATTAGTTTATTTAATATTTCACCTCTTCTGATCTTAAATGCAATTATCTCATTTCTAATATCATCCGCTGTCTCTGATAAATATTGAAGCAATGATTTAATATTTCTGCCATTTCTTTCTAATTTCCTTTTCTATTCTCCCATCCAATGGAGACCCCTATTCCCATTATGACTTTGCATTTATTGATGTGCCTGGAAAATATTTTACTATTTTATGTTCCTTGATAATTTAATTCCAGTTCCTCTTCGCCCTTTTTTTAAAGCTCTTCTAATTTCTTCATGTCTTCCCTCATCATGCTCTCCCCTGTGTACTTAGTGAATATCTCTTTCTTTACCCTCAAATTTTCCTCATCTTTTTATTCATCCATGGTGATTCATTAATGTTTAGCTTGTTCTTGTTTTTTTTACATTTTCCTGTATTCTGCTGAACACCATTTTAAATGTTTCCCGTTGTTGTTCTACATCATTGTTTATCAATATTGCTGTCCATTTTATTTTCCCAACTTCTATCCTCAGCCCCTCAAAATCGGCCAGTCTATTCTGGTCTTCGTCCATACTCATGTCCTTCACAATTTTTACCTTAAAGTATACAATATTATGGTCACTATTGCCTAGATACTCCCCCCCCCACCCCCCGCAAAACCATTTTTACTTCCTTCATTTATGGGGAGATGGTAGGGTAGTAGTGGTAATGTCACTGGACTAGTAATCCAGAGGCCCAGACTAATGCTCCGGGGACATGGGCTCAAATCCCACCACAGTTGAATTTAAATTTAACTAATAAATACGGAATATAAAGCTAGTCTCAGTAATGGTGACCATTACAACTATCATCGATTGTTGTTAAAAACTCCTTTGGTTCCCTTTAGGAAAGGAAATCTGCCAGTGACACCCACATTCCATGAAAGAACAAAAAAAATCTGCTCTGACTCATTCCCCATTACTAAAGCCAGTAGCGAATCCTCTATTGTTGGGCTTCTTATATACTGAGTCAGAGAAGAGTCTTGCACACAGTCTAGGAACCCCACTCCCTTCTCCCCTTTACTTACCTCTTCAGGCCAATTAATATCAGGGCAAATGGAATACTAATTATGAGGGATTTCATGTTTTTTTTTAAAAAAAACTCATTTCCCTAATTAGTTTGCATATTTTTTTCCCCTCCATCCTCCTTCCACCATGACCTGGTGGTCTGTAGACTACCCGTTAGTGCAGTTGATCCTTTATCTTTTTATCTCTACCCATATGGATTTTATTTCTGCCTCGCTGTTTGCTGCATCAAATTTTTCTACTGCCATTATGTTTTCTGTGATAAGTCCAGCTACTCACTGCTTTTTCCCTCTCATATTTCTTTCTGAAATGTGTTATATCCTGCAATGTTTAATTTCCAGACCTGACTTTTTTTGTAGCCATGTCTCAGTAATCCCGGCTTGTCTGGCTCCCCTCAACGTATTATTGCCTCAAGTTCCCCTACTTAATTATGAACACCGTATGTACATTAATGCACAGTTAACCTTATGTTTAACAGCGCTTCCTCCTACTTTATTTTTAACTCTTTGCTCTCTCGTTTCATAATTTTAATTACCCCCAGACTAGAACGTCCTCACTTAGTTAATGGTCTCTTTTTCTGTTTCGTTTATATTAAGGTTGATTCATTTCGTGTGCATCCCTCTCGCCTCCATCTTAAAGCCTTTACCACCTCCCTATTTGCCCTTTCCGTTCTGGTTCAGGTAGAGTCCTTCCTCTTAGTACAGCTCCTTTTCCCAGTACTGGTGTTAATGTCCTGTAAAAAGAAACCCCACTTTCCCACAGCAGTTCTTTAGTTGCATGTTAATTCTCCAGATCGGATTGTTCCCCTGCCAATTTGTACGTAGTTTGGACAATATGCCTGAGACTATTACCCTTGTAACTCTTTCGAGTTATCAACAGTCACAGATTGTAACTCTTTCGAGTACATTCACAGTTCTTGGTTTCCGGGAGTGGGACATGAACCCACAACCTTCTGATTCAAAGGCGAGGGTGCTATGAACTGAGCCACAGCTGACACCTCTCCTGCCTTTTAATTCAGCTCCTAACTGCTGCTATTCACTCAGCAGGTCCTCCTCCTGGTTCCCATTGTTTGTTCTGACTTGGAGTATGATTGGATTATCCTCCTCCCTTTCCAAATTCCTCTGCAGGCACTACGCGATATCCTTTACCCTGGTACTTGTTCTGCTCTCTTCCATGCTCCCCTTACTCCTTGGACAGCCTTCTGATCCACAATAGGTCTTGCATTCTGGCTGTCCACCCTGTAGTTTTTGTCCTTGTCTTCACTGGCAGCTAGTTATACATCCTACCTGTTGGACAGGGCCAGTGTCTGACGTAACGAATTCCCAACCACTCCTAAGTCCCTGTTACCCTACTCCCTAATAGTCACAAACCTTTTTTCTGAACCTGTGCTTTCCTATGGTGTATAACTGCGTTCTGGATAAAATTATCCAGAAATTTCCACCCTCCCCTACCCTTATGTTTCGGCGTGTCTCCAGCTCGCACTCCAGTTTAATGATGCTGAGCTGGAGTGACTGAAGCCAGAGACCTTTCATGCAGGTAATGGAATCTTGGACAGTCTCAATGTCCACAAGCTCCCACATACTAATGCCCGGGACACGGTCTGCCCTGATAGTTTTAGTCTTTAATAACTCGCTTAATGGTAATTGGGATAAATCTAATTCGTTTTTTGAAAAGATTATTTCTAGATAGTACTCACCTACCTGCTGTCTTGTGTTGTCACTCCTTGAAAATTTTGTTCTCTCTCCACTGCTCCCTTCAATCTCACCTCTCCCTGTGCACTTTGCTGCACTGCCGCTGCCTCCTGCGCTGTTTGTAAACACTTCGCCATCTTGATATGCTTTGCTGCACTGCCTCCTGCACTGTTTGTAAATGCTGCACCATCTTGATATGCTTTGCTGTGCTGCTGTTGCTTCCTGCGCTGTTTGTAATCCCTCATTCCCATGATGTGCTTTGTTGCACTGCCCCAAAAGGAACGGGTGCAGGCTCCATGGGCGAATGACTTGCTTCTGTGGCGTACTATATTTTGATCGTTTCCCAGTATCCAAGGCCTTTTGAGAGCGCAGTGTCCCAGATTTCCAAAGCCCTTTTGCGTGAAGAACTCCTTCCTGACAGTCTGGCTTTAACTTTAAGGTTTGCTCTGGAAATCTCCCACCAGTCTGTCTACTTACTTTACCAACTCCTTTCATCATCATTATCAAATAGATTACATCATCCCATAACCTTCTGTATTCAAGGAATGCAATCCATGTCTATGGAAACTCTTCCATATAATTTAACCCTTTTAACTCCTGGACCGTTCTGGTGAAACTGTTGCTAAGGTCATTATATTTTTCCTGAGGTGCAGAGCCCAGGACTGAACACAGGTCTCCAGATGGGGTCTAACCAAAGCTCTGTACAGCTCTAATGCAAGTTTCATCCTTATGTATTCCAACCCCCCTCGAGATAAAATCCAACATCAACAACCTGCATTTACAGAGTGCCTTTAACACAGTAAAACTCCTCAAAAAGCTGCACATGAGGACAAAACAAAATTTGAAAGTAACCCACATAAGGAGCTTTTAGGGCAGATGACTAAATGTTTGGTTAAAGAAGTAGGTTTTGGGGAGCATCTTAAGAGGGAAAGGGAGGTTGGGAGGTTTAGGGAGAGAATTTCAGAACGATGGGCTGAGGTGCTGAAGGCACAGCCACCAATTAAAATCGGGGATGCGCAAGAGACCAGAATCGGAGCAGTGCAGAGATCTCGGTGGGTTGCAGTAGGAGGTTACAGAAATAGGAATTTTAAAAATCGAGGTGTTGCTGAACTAGAAGCCAAGGGTGACCGTGAGCATAGGAGTGAAGGATGAACAAGACTCGGTGAGAGTTAGGTTATGGGCAACAGAGATTGAATGAGCCCAAGTTCATGGAGGGTAGAAGATGGGAGGTCAGCTAGGAGTGCACTGGAACAGTTCAGTCCCGGGGAAACAAAGGGACAGAGGAGCTGAGGCCGAGAGGAGAGTGCAAGTACGGAGGGAGCAGCAGAGGGCAGGGGAGGGGAAGGAGGGCGGAGAGGAAACGGACAGAAGAGTGAGACGGTGGAATAAAGAGACAATCCACGCTGAAAAGGTGATGTCAGTCTGCTATTCTTGCGGATTCTTGAGTACTTTGAGTGAGAATGAACTAGTTCCTTTAAACTTTATTTCTCATACACAACCGACAACTTCACATCTGCTCCCCAGCAGTAAAACCAGACACATGCACTCATTGTGTGAACTCAAATTCCGATCAAACAAGTCACTGGCACTGAAGCAACAAAACCAGAGAGCGAAAACCGGCCATAAATGGAACAGGGTGACAGTTTGGCCCATTTCACAAGACTGGCCCAAGCAGCTTCCAGCGAAGGAGAGGAGGGAGAGGTGGTGGGGGAGGGCGGCTCTGGAGAATCGCAGATATGCTTCCATCAGTGCTTGCTACAGCCACAGGGTGCCTTGTGGAGGATGTGAACTCTCCCGTCCCGTCCTGCTCCATCCAGAGGGTGAAAGCCGCTGGCAGCTATCAAAAGAAGAGGCCTCGCATGCGTCGGCCAATGCCCTGCCGGTCATACAGGATATTGAACTTGTTCACAAACTGGTTCATGGTGTTGCAGGTCTTGGTGATGGTGCCAAGGTAAGCCATCAATCCCACATCGTTACATTGCTGTGAGGGAGAGAAAGAGACACAGCAGTGATATCTAGTTCGAAAACTTCACATTATCACAGTGCCAGGTCCCGCCCGCCTGGCCGGGCCACTGACCTCCGCTCGCCCGGCCAGGCCACTGACCCCTGCCCACTTGTCCGGGCCACTGACCCCTGCCCACTTGTCCGGGCCACTGACCCCTGCCCACTTGTCCGGGCCACTGACCCCTGCCCACTTGTCCGGGCCACTGACCCCTGCCCACTTGTCCAGGCCACTGACCCCCTGCCTGCTGGCTCTGCCCGGTTACATGCTCGTGCAATAATTAGGTACAAAAAGACCAATGTAAAAGGCAAGTGGGATTCTTGCCTTTATAACAAGAGCTAACGTGTAAAAGGGAAGAGGTTTTATTACAGCTATAGAAAGCTCTGGTTAGATCACATCTGCAGTACTATAGCATTCTGGGCTCCAGGAGGCTGAATTAGGTTTACTGCGCATGTATGTAAACGTATGAAGCTTGGGCAATACAGTTGGCGAGCTCCATACATAAAAAGCCACATGCGAGTGTGATGTTGTTATCACAGAGACTTGGCTCAAAACAAAAAGAGTAGGACTGGGGTATGAAATATTCCTGGATACAAGGTGTTCAGGAAAGACAGAGAAAGGAGGAGTGGCTGTATTGATTAAGGAGAATATTACAGTGGACAGACAGGACGCCCTTGAGGGATCAGGGACAGATTCTATTTGGTTAGAGTTACAAAACACTAGAGGCGCCATTACAATACTGGGTTATCTATAGGCCACCAACTAGTGGGAAAGATACAGAGGAGCAAATTTGCAGGGAAATCACAGAAAGGTGCAAAACCTGTAGTGATAATGGGAGATTAATAGGTAGTTATCCCACTAAAAACTTGGCAAGACAGAAGTAAGAGTTTTTAAACTTATTTTTTATTATTCTTTCACGGGTCACGGGCATCAACATTTGTTGCCCACCTTGAATTGCCCTTGAGCTGAGTGGCTTGCCCAGCCATTTCGGAGGGGCAGTTAAGAGTCAGCCACATTGCTGTGAATCTGGAGTTACATGTAGGCCAGACCAGGAAAGGATGGCAGATTTCCTTCCCTAAAAGACATTAGTGAACTAGATGCTTTTTTTTTTATACAACAATCGAGAGTGTTTCATGTTCATTAATAGCGAGATCAGCTTTCAAATTCAGATTGAATTCAAATTCCATCAGCTTCGAATCCATGTCCCCATAGCATTAGCCTGGGCCTCTGGATTACTAGGTCAATGACACTACCACTAGGCCACCGTCCTCCCCAAATCCTTCTGAATGGTGTTCAGGAGAATTTTCTTGATCAGTATGTTTCCAGCTCAATGAGGAAGGAGGCATTGCCGGATTAGGTTAGAGGTGAGCCAAATGTCAGTAGGGGAACACTTAGGGATCAGTGATCATAGTATCATAAAGCTTAGATTAACTATGGAAAAGGAGGAATCTACAATAAAAAATACTGGGGTCAATGAGGCGAAAGCAGATCTGTCCTGGTAAACTGGAAATAAAGATAGGTAGGCAAAACTGTAAACAAATCACAAACTCCCTTTAAAGAGATAGATCAGCCACAGTTGAGGTACATACATTCACGAGGGGGAAAGGTAGGGAAAGCAAATAAATCCGGAGCTCCATGAATGACAGGAGAAAGAGTAAGATGAAGCAGTAAAATGGGGGTTCTATGACAGATGTCAGGTTGATAATACAAGTGAAAAGCTGGCTGAATATAGAAAGTGCAGAGAGGAAGTGAAGAAAAAGGTAAGCGACGCAAAAAGAGTATGAGAGGAGACTGGCAGCTAATATAATATGGAATCCAAAAGTCTTCCATAGGAACATAAATAGTAAAAGTGCAAAGAGGGGTGGGGTTGATTAGGGGCCAAAAGGGAATCTATGCATGAAAACAAAGGGAATGGCTGAGGTATTAAATGAATACTTTGCATCTGTCTTTACCAAGGAAGATAGTCTTCGTTAAAGAGGGGATAGTTGACGATAATTGATAAAGAGGAGGTATTAGAAAGGCTGACTGTACTTAAAGTTGATAAATCACCGGGACTGAACTGATTCTGCTGGGCAGTAAGGATGGTGGCTGCAAAGACAATGGCCATAATCTTCCAACCCTCCTGAGGTACAAGGTTGGTGCCAGAGGACTAGAGAAATGCAAATGCTTTTGTTCCAGAAAGTGTGTAAGTATATGCCCAGCAACTACAGGCCAGTCAGTTTACTCTCAATGCTGGGGAAGCTTTTAGAAACAATAACTTGGGACAAAATTAACAGCCACTTGGACAAGTGTAGATTAATTAAAGAAAGTTGGTATGGATTTGCGTCCGTGCAGGGCAGGTTGAGAAAGTGGTTAACAAAACATATGGGATCCTGGGATTTTTAATAGAGGCATGGAGTACAAAAACAAGGAAGTTATGATGAATCTATATAAAACCCAGGTTTGGCCTCTATTGGAGTAGTGTGTCCAGTTCTGGACCACATGTTTTAGGAAGGATGTGAAGGCATTAGAGAGGGTGCAGAAAAGATTCACAAGAACGGGTTCAGGACGAGGGACTTCATCTATGCGGATAGATTGGAGCAGTTGGGGTGTTCGCCGTAGAGGGAAAAAAGGCTGAGAGCAGATTTGACTGAGGTGCTCCGAGTCATGAGGTGTTTGGACAGAGTAGATAGAGAGAAACTGTTCCCATTGGCAGCAGGATTGGGAACCACAGTACACCTATTTAAGGTGATTAGCAAAAGAACCAAAGGCGGCATGAGGTAAAGCTTTTCCTTTTTTATCTTAAATGCAGCAAGTAGTCAGGGTCTGGAATGCACTGTCTGAGAGTGTGGTGGAGGCAGGGTCAATCGACGGGTTAGGGTCTGGAATGCAATGCCTGAGAGTGTGGTGGAGACAGGGTCAATCGAGTGGTTAGGATCTGAAATGCACTGTCTGAGAGTGTGGTGGAGGCAGGTTCAATCGAGTGGTTAGGATCTGAAATGCACTGCCTGAGAGTGTGGTGGAGGCTGGGTCAATCGAGTGGTTAGGATCTGAAATGCACTGCCTGAGAGTGTGGTGGAGGCAGGTTCAACTGAAGTGTTCAAAAGAATATTGGATAAGCACCTGAATGGAAAATAATTGCTGGGTGAAAGTGTCGGGGGAGTGGGACTAGCTAACTTGCTCAAGCAGAGAGCTGGCACAGACACAAAGGTCCAAATGGCCTCCTTTGGCGTTGCAGCCATTCTGTAACCAGACCTTAGAAAGAATATATTGGCCTTGGAAGCACAGATACCGGACTCCTTATCTGGCAGGACCCAGAAACCGGGTCCCACCCTGGGAACCTCAATCCCCATCAGGCATTATTGTCCCATCACATCTGGGTCGCGGCATACTGATCCCCTGTTCTTCCGGTCCGGTTTTATTTATTCCATGTTGGGATTAACGGTGCGGAAGTCGGCCTGGTCCGTCCCTCATCCCTTCTCTGGGTCTGAGAAAGCAACCTAGCTTTACGTTTTAATTAATTCCCAAAATCCAGAAAATCCGCAAATCCGGAACACGTCCGGTCGCAAGCGCCCCGGATCCAGAGTCTGGTGCCTGTAGTGCGCTGCAGCTTCATGAGAATGTAGCCAGAGCTCTGAGGGTTAGCTTATGCATAAACTAGATTTTTACTTCTGCTGCTGTGGGGTAGGAACAAGGGGCATAACCTTAAAAAAGAGTGAGGGCATTTGGGATGGAAGATTGGAAGCTCTGCTTCATACAATGGAATGGCAATGATAAACTTTCACTTGCCAAGAGTAATGGGAGTCTGGAGCCTGAAGCAAACAGATTGAGTTAAAATACAGATCAGCTCTGACCTCATTGAATGGTCTCTTCTTGTTCCCACTAAGGCTTCCCGGCAGACTGATGGGTTTCGTTTTGAAAGTTACAGCCCTATCTTGGAGCAGCTACAATTCCCAGATGAGCGACTAGCTCTGACTTACGTCATAGAAGTCTGTCTTAAACTTGTCGGTGCTGAGGACAGGCAGTCGGTGACACAGGGCGTAGGCCTCACGCAGGATTTCATGGTTAAACGGCACTTCACCTGTCAGAAAGCATGAATGTGACATCAGCAAACCAGCTCACCACGCACTGACCCTCAGAGATCCTCCAACACTGGCACCTACGCCCAGCTCCCATACCCCACCGCACCAACCCTGAAACTCCCAGGGCCCTGTCCCCATCCCCCCCAAATCGGCCTCGCACCCCACACTGCTCCCTTAGGCACCGCCCCTCCTTCCTCCAAACCTTGCACTGGCCCACAGGCCCTGGATGGGACAGCTCGGTGCTTGATGGGGTGATGTGGGAGGGGCTCTCTTACCCGATTCCACAGCTTTCACGTACTCCAGGATAACTCGGACCCGACTGTGCAGCATCTTGATGGCGCTGTGCTGCGCAATTAGATGCTCAGCCACTGTAAAAGGAACAGAAATAAGAGAATTTCATTAACAGTTTGGGGGAAGGGGGCAGCAGTAAAGTACAAGGTTGGTGTTGGGGGGGTGGGTGCCGTTGTGGGTGAACATATTTGATTCTCACTGAACTACCACTTCACAGGAACATTACCAGACAAATGATCCCAAATCACGAAGAGAGGTTAGGGTCTATGGCCAAAAACGTGGTCGAAGTGGTAGGTTTTAAAGGAAGAGAGGTGAAGGGGCAAAGAAAGTTATATAGGAACTTCCAAAGCTTATGGCTTAGGCAGCTGAAAACAATTCCACCATTACAGAGAAGCACAGAACTCTGAGGGCTTCAGAGGAAGAGGTTACCAGGGGTCTGTAGAGTAGGAGCAGATTTTTTTTTAAATGTATTCATTCAGAGGAGACGGTAGCGTACTGGTAATGTCACTGGACTAGTAATCCAAAGGCCCAGACTAATGCTCAGAGGACATGGGTCCAAACCCAGCATGGCAGCTGGTGGAATTTGAATTCAATTAATAAATCAGGAATTTAAAGCTAGTCTCAGTAATGGTGACCATGAAACGATCATCAACTGTCATAAAAACCCATCTGGTTCACTCATGTCCTTTAGGGAAGGGAATCTGGCCTACACCTCCAGAGCTAGAGCTATATGGTTGACTCTTAACTGCCCTCTGAAATGGCCTAGCAAACCACTCAGTTCAAGGGCAGTTATGGATGGCAACAAATACTGGCCTTGCCAGTGATGCTCTCATCCCATGAAAAGAATAAAGAAAAAAAATTCATGGCATGTGGGTGTCACAGGCTAGGCCAACATTTATTGCCCATACCTAATTGCCCCTTGAGAAGGTGGTGGTGAGCCGCTTTCTTGAACCTCTGTAGTCCATGTGGTGTAGGTACACCCACAGTGCTGTTAGGGAGGGAGTTCCAGGGATTTGAAGGAACGGCGATATATTTCCAAATTAGGAAGGTGTGCGACTTTGTGGGAAACTTGCAGTTGGTGGTGTTCCCATGCGTCTGCTGCCCTTCCCCTTCTGGGTAGTAGAGGTTTCGGATTTGGAAGCTGCTGTTGACGGCGCCTTGGCAAGCTGCTACAGTGCACCTTGTGGATAGTACACACTGCTGCCACTGTGCATTGGTGGTGGAGTGAGTGAATATTTAAGGTGATGGATAAGGTACCATTCAGGCGGGTTGCTTTGCCCTGGATAATGTCGAGCGACTGAGTATTGTTGGAATTTCGCTCATCTGGGAAAGTGGGGAGTATTCCATCACACTCCTGACTTGTGTCTCGTGGATGGTGGACAGGTTTTGGAGAGTCAGGAGGTGAGTTACTCAACTGATGCATTCTCCATGGAACGCTTCTACCAATCAGAGTCCACTTGCCAACCAATCAGCACTCTCTTCTCATACAACATAAATATGTTGTTTCCCCAGACATTGGTATTTTTGTGAATTGTCCTGAGTGCAAGATGAAAAGCTTTGACAAAAAATGTCTCCTTTTTTCAGCAATACTCAAGTTCTGTACTACCAAATGAGTAGCTACTCTCTGCAGAATTCCCAGTCTCTGACCTGATCTTGAGGCCACGGTATTTTTGATGGCTGGTCCAGTTAAGTTTCTGGTCACTGGTGACTCCCCAGGATGTTCATAGTGGGGGATTCAGCGATGGTAATGCTGCTGAATGTCAAGGGGAGATAATTAGATACCCTCTTGCTGGAGATGGTCATTGCCTGGCACTTATGTGGCAGGATGCAGGGGTCTGCAGAGATAGGGAGAGGTTGTGCCAAGGAGTGACGAACTTTAGGTGCAATACCTCTAGAATCTCGAGACCACCCACAGTTTTCAATATGTAGTGTTTGTGTTTTATATACAATTACCAATCTTGTTAAGACACAGGAAAGATGCAAAATACAACTAAGTCTGTCACTGATTTGACCAGTCTATGGGAGAATGTTCCAAATTCACTATATTGGTCAAATATTAACTGCAAATTTCTCATCTCGTCTTTCAATTTGTATACTTTATACATGCTGCGTATACTACAAACTGGCCTATTTGATCCTAAGCTGAGCTGCAACCCCATATCCTCCCCAACTCTGCTGCCTGTACCTTAACTCACACCAAGTCATGTTCATCCAGTACCCCTGTGCTCGCTGATCGACACTGGCTTTCAGTCCAGCAACGCCTCAATTTTCATCCGTGTTTTTCAAATTCTTCCATGACCTTTTCTCTCTGTAACCTCCTCCAACCCTCTGAGATCTCTGTGCTCCTCCAATCCCAGCCCCTTGGACATTCCCGATTTCCATCGCTCCATTATTGGCAGCTGTGCTTTCAGCTTCCTTGGCCCCGAGCTCTAGAATTCCCTCCCTAAACCTCTGCGACTCTGGCTCTCTTTTCCCCTTCAGTTCACTCCTTAAAACCTGCCTCGCTGACCAAGCTTTCAGTCACCCCTTCTAATGTCTCGTTCTTTGGCCCAGCGTTAAATTGTCTGATTAGTCTTCTGTGAAGTGTCTTGGGATGCTATATAAATGAAAGTTGTTGTTGAAAGGGTCAGAGGTTAACCTGTTTGGCTTCCAGGGCAAGTGAAAAAAAAATGATCACTATGTGGGGAGGTGTCATGGAGGGCAGGGTGAGTGAGTGGGATAGTTACTTCATCACGAGTTGCTTAGTTGGAGAAAGGACAATGTTCGGCCTGGGACACTGGGACAGTAAAGCTTGTTACTTTCCATTCTTGTTGAATGGAGCTAGGGTTTACACCAGTTTCCCAGCAGCTGTGGTAGGACAGGCAGCAACACCCCACCCCCACCTCAACTGAACACATCGGTTTACAGAACAATGGCACGTCCTTGCCTGTGGAGTTCTCCCCTGTGCCCGTAGCCGTCATGCGAGCCACATGGTCGACTCCAATGCGCTCCGCCTCCTCTGTGGCCAAGGTGTAGGTCAGTTCGGCAAACAGCACCGTGGCCTGGACAAAGAACAGAACAAAAAAAACAATCAGCGTGGGGGACTCTGTCAGCACAGAGGAGCGTGAGCATTCTCTAGGGAAACACTAAGAACTGGGCCCCGCCCACTAAGCTGTGGGTCCTGCTTCAAGTCCTGGTTGTGAGGCAGTGAGAGCAGCATCATTATATTCCCAGTCATCACTCAACCGGTCGGGCAAGGACAGAATCAGGGCCCTACTGTGATGCACCTTCCAGTGGAACAGCTTGCTGGCTCTCATCAGGACTCAGTACTCACACATCAAGTGTCACTTGGTCAGTCAGCCGGCACACATGGAGCTGTATCCCAGCCGGAGTCAGTGATTGCAGCAGAGAAGTCAAAAATAGGAAGAAGGGAAAGGATTAGCCAGCCTGAGAGGGGAGGGGTGGGGTAGGGCTTTTGTGGGGGCTTGATCAGCGCCTGCCGACCTTGGGGCAGGGGCGATGGGTAGTGGTCAGTGCCTGCCTGCCTGGCGGGGGTAGGAGCGAATTAAGAGTTTGCTGTTGTGTGAATGCACCACCTCAGTTGCGGTGCAGAATGGAAAAGCTGTGTCCCACACCAGGCTCCGAGTCCCTTCCCTGGGGCAGAAGAGGCTGGCTGACCCCCGTCAGCTAGGGTTTACTGTAGCTCCTGCGTGTAGTCAGTGTTGGCATTTGAACACAGCAGTTGGCTGGGGCTGATCCCAAACCTGGAAAGTCATAGACGGGGAGACTGGACTTCCAAGACATCACTCCTCGAGCATTCAGGCTCTCTGGGGAATTGGCGATGGGGACTGAAGGGGAGGGTGGGGAGCAGAAAGTGGTCTAACCTGGGGAAGGGGCCCAAAGGTGGTGCAGCCTGGGAAAGGTGGGGGCAGGTGCTAGGAGATTCCCAGGAGTCAACACTTTAATTCTTGGCATATTTGGCAATTTAGGCTGAGAACAACTACCACAGTCTCTGCATTTTCTAACAAAAGGAATTGGTAAACAGTGAAGAGGCCTGCAAAAGACCAACAGGTCAACAGAGAACAGGCAAAATGGGGGCAGATACTGTTTAATGTGAAAGGGTCTGAGGTGATACATTTTTGGAGGAAAAATAAGCATTCATATTACATTGAAAGGACAGATACTGGAGGGTGTGAATGAAGAGAGAGAGAAAGGTCCCGAGGTACAGATAGACTCTTCTTAAAGTGAGAGAGCAGGGGAGAAAGGTCAATAGGAATAGGCGTTTTTGAAAGTAGGGACATAGTGTGCAAGAGAAAATAAATAATGACAAATTTGCACACAACATTGATCAGTTCCCAGTTGGAGCAGTATATCCAATTTTGTACACGCCACTAGAGAAAGGACATTAAAGCCATAGGGAGAGCAGAAAGCGCTGATTCACCAGGGTGATGACAAAAATAAGAAACGATAGTTATGAGGAGAGATTTGTGATACTGAGGGAGATTTAATAGGGGTATTCATAGAGTGAAGTGAGCAAGAATATTTCCTCTTGATGGGGGGTCAATAGTTAGGGGTTATTGGTTAAAAATTGCCTTTACAGGGAGGATGGCTGGAGCTGGAATGCTTTACCACAGGGAATAGTGAAGGCAAGCGGAGGAAGCTACAGAATTGTGGACAATGCTGCCAATGGGATTGGTACAGGGTTATGAGGAGAGAATGGGGCAGTGGGATTAGTTTGGGATTGGGACAGGGTTATGAGGAGAGAATGGGGCAGTGGGATTAGTTTGGGATTGGTACAGGGTTATGAGGAGAGAATGGGGCAGTGGGATTAGTTTGGGATTGATACATGGCAATGGGAAGAGAGCGGGACAGTGGGATTAGTTTGGGATTGAAAAAGGGCTATGAGGAGAGAGTGGGCATGGGATTAGTTTGGGATTGATATAGGGCTATGGGGAGAGTGGGGCAATGGGATCAGTTTGGGATTGATAGAGGGCTATGGGGAGAGCGGGATTAGTTTGGGATTGACGTAGGGCTTTGGGGAGAGTGGGGCAGTGGAATTAATTTTGGATTGATATATGACAATGGGGAGAGAGTTGGGCAGTGGGATTAGTTTGGGATTGATACAGGACTATGGGGAGAGAGTTGGGCAGTGGGATTAGTTTGGGATTGATACAGGGCTATGGGGAGAGAGCGGGACAGTGGGATTAGTTTGGGATTGAAAAAGGGCTATGAGGAGAGAGTGGGCAGTGGGATTAGTTTGGGATTTATATAGAGCTATAGGGAGAGTGGGGCAATGGGATCAGTTTGGGATTGATAGAGGGCTATGGGGAGAGAGTTGGGCAGTGGGATTAGTTTGGGAGTAATATAGCACTACTTGAAGAGCGCACGCAGTGGGATTAGTTGGTTGTTTTCTCTAGCAATGAGCCAGTACAGACACTGTCAGATGGCACCTCCCCCACCCCCTCGGTACAATGCCTCTGCTTCAACGAACAGCTGAAATATTATGCAGCTGGATTGAGAGTTGGCTAACTGAGGAGGTGGTGATAAATAGAGAGCCCTGTACATCAGAAAGTGATGTAGCTCTGCTCTTACATTATGCGAGTGGTATGGACCAGGTTTGCTATAGTTAGTTCGATATTTTTTGGTTTGAGAAAGTTTTTCTGGCAGGTAACTGGGAAAGAAGAATAGAAAAGAAACCTAGAGAGAAATTGGAGGTAATTGTGGAGACTGGCTGAGGTACGGCTAATCTAAGTAAATGCATACATGGGAAACATTAAAGAGATGCATAACATTATAAGGCTTTCCAGAGGAAAAGGCCAACCTGAATGCAACATACACACAGACTGAAAGAACAGAGCAGGACTGTATATAGTGCAGGGTATACACACAGACTGACAGCAACAGAAGCTGTACATTGTGTATATATCCTGCGCTATGTACAGTCTCTTGTCTGTTCCTGTCAGTCTGTGTGTATATCCTGCACTGACTGACAGTAATAGACAGACTGTACATAGTGCAGGATATACACACAGACTGACAGGAACAGACAAGAGGCTGTAATTGTGCAGGGTATACACACAGGCTGTACATAGCACAGGATATATACGCAATGTACAGTCTCTGTGTGTATACCCTGCACTATGTACAGTCTCTTGCCTGTTCCTGTCAGTCTATGTATATATCCTGCACTGACTGACAGGAACAGACAGGCTGTACATCATGCATGATATACACACAGACTGACCGGAACGGACACAATACTGTACACAGTGCAGGGTATACACAGACTGACAGGAACAGACAGACTGTATATAGTGCAGGACATACACACAGACTGACAGGAACAGACAGACTGTATATAGTGTGCAGGGTACAAACACAGACTGACAGGGACAGAGACCTTACATAGTGCAGGATATACACAGACTGACAAGGAACAGGCTGGGACTGTACACAGTACAGGATATATACACAGATTGACATGAACAGAGTAGGGCCGTACATTGTGCAGGATATACATACAGAGAGCAGGGAATGGAGAGGGGCTGTGTATGATGCAGAATATATACACAGATTGACAGGAACAGAGAGGAACTGTACATAGATCAGAATACAAACACAGGCTGACTGTTATAGAGAGGTACTACAACATCATGCATGATACACACACACACACACACACACACACACACACACACACACACACTGAAACAGGACAGAACTGAAGCCAATTAATTCCATACCTCTCCAGCGATGATATCGATGACTGACTCATAAACACTAACTGGAAGCTGTAAGATAAGACACACAGAGTCAGGCGGCAAACATTTATTACATTTAGTCTTTTTTCTGAAGCCAAGTCTTTCCCAATTAAGTGTTACATGGCGGGATCAAGCTGTGGACCCTTTAGAACAGAAACGTGCTTTCAATTTTCCAATGTGGTAGCTTTTATGTTTTCCTGTAATTACCTGCTGTATTTTCAAAGGCAGCATCCTCCTGTGTTCAAAACCTATCCCACTGGAGTCAAATGTTTCCTACTCGGACACCTTTTTCCAGGGTCCCCTCGCCTCCTTCAGTTTCCAATCCTCCTACAGGTCAATGGCTTTAGAAACTCAAGCTTGGCCCCATCTAACCAGTGCCTTCTACTGAACCTCCTCCTCCCTCGCTCCTTGCTGGGGCCCTACACTAACTGCCTTGTTCCTCCCTCCATGATAGTAGGTTCTGGGCAGCACTCAACAAATTGAAGATGAAACCCCCATAGTTTTACTTCAGGCAAATTTCACATTTAAAATATTAACAAGGGCTCTTTTTTCTATTACAAACAGGCTCAGTCAACAGCTGTAATTAGCAGCATCTGTGGGAGCTTCCATTTACATTGAGAAAGCCGAACAAGGAGGATTCATTAAGAGTGAGTTTGCTTTTCTCAGCTGTGATGACAAACAGCTTTTCAGTATTTAAAGAGGGCTGGAAAACGAAGGTGAATTTTTGGGCCCTTTTTAACATCGTGGTTGGGAGATTGCTTGCCTTCACTTCTGACCCCTCGTCAAAAATCTCAAAGGGTTCTGGGGCTGGAGGGGTTTACAGAGATACGTGGGTGTGAAGGCATGGAGGAATTAAAAACTGTTTAATTTTGAAGAGTTGAATACCGGGAGCCAACGCAAATCAGCGAGCACAGGGTTGACGGGTGAATGGGGCTTGGTGTGGGTTAGGTGATTGCAGGGGTAAATAAAGAGGGAAAAACCTACTCGACCTGGTCCTCACCAATGTCTGGCCAAAACAGCATTGGTAGGAGTGACCACTGCACAGTCTTCGTGGAGCCAAAGTCTCGCTTTCACACTGAGAATGTCCTCTATTCTGCTGACTCTGTTTCTGTCTGGAACTACCACTGTGCCAAATGGAACAGATTCAGAACAGATCTAGCAGCTCAAACTGGCATCCGTGAGGTGCTGTGGGCCGTCAGCAGCAGCAGAATTGTACTCAACCACAATCTGTAACCTCATGGCCTGGCATATCCCTCACCCTGACCCTGACCATCAACTCTGGTTCAGTGAGGAGTGCAGGAGAGCATGCCAGGAGCAGCACCAGGCATACCTAAAAGTGAGGTGCCAACCCGGTGAAGCTATAATACAAGACTACATGCATGCTAAACACCGGAAGCGCCATGCGGTAAACAGAGCAAAGTGATGCCATGTCTAAGAAGTCAGATTAAAGCTCTGCAGTCCTGCTACATCCACTGGCAAAGGTGGTGGAAAATTAAACAAATAACCAGGTGGAGGAGGCTCCAACATCCCCTCTCCTCAATGATGGAGGAGCCCAGCACACCAATGTAAAAGACAAGACTGTAACAGGTGTAACAATCTTCAGCCAGAAGTGTCAAGTGGATGATCCATCTCGGCCTCTTCCTGAGGTCTCCAGCATCACTGATGCCAGTCATCAGCCAATTCGATTCAACCCACGTGATATCGAGAAACAGCTGAAGGCACTGGATACAGCAAAGGCCCCAACTACTTCCCGCTGTAGTACTGAACACTTATCCCCAGAACTAGCTGTGCCCTAGCCAAGCTGTCCCAGTACAGCTTATGATCTCCATGGGGGAAAACAACAAACCAAAATAATCAAACTTACTGAATGAGCCCCAAATGAAGAAATCACCAACAAGAGCTCACTTTCTGCAGCTTTTACTTTGATACAAATCAGAACCAACGCATATCAACATCTTGGGGGTTACTATTGACCAGAACCTGAACTACAGCAGCCATATAAATACTGTGGCTACAAGAACAGGTTAGAGACTAGGAATTTTTAGGTAAGTAACTCATTTCTAGACTCCCCAAAGCCTCTCCACCATCTACAAGGCACAAGTCAGGAGTGATGGAATGCCCTCTACTTTCCTGGATGAGTGCAGCTCCCACAATACTCAAGAAGCTCGACGCCATACAGGACAAAGCAGCCCGCTTGACTGGCACCACATCCACCATCTTAAACATCCATTCACCCCACTCACTGACGCAGCAGCGTGTACCAACTACAAGGTGCACAGTCACTAAGGCTCCTTTGACGGCACCTTCCAAACCTATGACCCCCCCATCACCTAGAAGGGCAAGGGCAGCAGATACATGGGAACACCAGATGGACCACAGCGATTCATGGCAGCGGCTCACTAGCACCTACTCGAGGGCAATTAGGGATGGGCAATAAATGCTGGCCTAGCCAGCAAGGTCCACATCCCATGAAAGAATTTTTTTAAAAAGCAGAAGTAAGGTGGGAGAGGGAGGCCCAGCCAGGACAGCATTTGAATAAAAACAGAAAATGCTGGAAAAACTCAGGAGGTCTGACAGCACCTGTGGAGAGAGCATCAGAGTTAACAATTCACATCTGTATGACCCTTCTTCAGAGCATTTGAATAATTCAGTCTGGAGATGGCAAAAGCATTGATGAGGGCTTCAGAGAAAAATGGGCCAAGGCAGAGGCGAAGGAAGGGAATAAATAGTACAAAGGTGCAAGTGGGCAGCCTTCGTGATGGAGAAAATATGGGGTCGGAATTTCAGCTTGGGGTCAAAGAGCTGGTGAACATTCTGTTTCACTCAAACAGTGGGTGGGCAAGAAACTGGTGGTGAGGGTAAAAGTTTGGAACTAGCTATGGAAGACAATGCCTTTGCTCTTCCCGGTGCTCAGTTGAAGGAAGCCATGGTTCCTGCAGGAACATGTATCTGACATCACGGGAAGAGTGGAGGGCTTGAGTGCGGTGGTGGTGGGGTAGAGCTGGGCGTCATTAGTAAATGTATGGAATTTGATCCCAAAGGGATGATTCTATCGAGGAGTAGGGGAGAAATGGGAAGGGGGGTCCAGGACGGATCTTTGGGGAAACTCCAGAGCTAATAGAGCTGGAAGAGAAGCCATTTCAGGAGACTCTCTGACTATATTGGGGAGATAGTAGCAGAGCAGGCAAGGGCAGTGCCACACAGTTGGTCAGGAAGGAGAAGTGATGGACAAGGATGATGTGGGCAACAGTGCCAAAGGCTGCAGGCCAATTGAGAAGGAGGAGGAGGGGTAGCTTACTGTGGTCACGGTCACAGAGGATGTCATTTGTGATGCAGGTTCTTGCAGTTTCAAAGCCATTAGAAGGGCAGAAACCCAACTGGGGAGATTTAAAACAGAGTTGGAGGTCAGGTGAATATGAAACTGGGGAGGTGCCAAAACTTGAGAGGAAAGAGGTTAGAGGTGGCAGCAAAAGATTTAAGGGTAGAGGGCGTTTTTTTTTTCAGGAGAGCGTGTGACAGTAGGTATGTAAAGGAGGGGGACAGTTTCTGAAGAGAGGTGACTGTAATGTCAGCAACATGGGAGCTAGGAAGAATTGTCGAGTGGTCAACAGTTTGATTGGCACCACATCCACAAACATTCACTCCCTCCACCACCAACACACAGTAGTAGTGGGTACCAAGATGCACTGCAGGAATTCACCAAGGCTCCTTCAACAGCACCTTCGAAACCCACGACCACTACCATCTAGGACAAGGGCAGCAGGCGCATGGGAACACCATCTCCTAGAAGTTCCGCTCTAAGTCACTCACCATCCTGACTTGGAAATATATCCCCACTCCTCCACTGTCGTTGGGCCAAAATCCTGGAACTCCCTTCCTAACAGCATTGTGGGTGTACCTACACCACAGGAGCTGCAGTAGTTCAAGAAAGCAAGTCACCACCACCTTCTCAAGATCATCTAGGGATGGGCAATAAACACTGGCCCAGCCAGTGAAGCCCACATCCCATAAATTAATTTTTAAAAAGTTTAGCAGGAGTGAGATCGAGAGAGCAGCAGGTAATTCCCATGGATAAGATGAGATAGGAGATATAGGAGAGAAAGCAGAGAGCAGGATGTAAAATCATGGCTAGGGTACAAGGGGAGGGAAGGGATATTTGAGTAGTTGGGAAGTATTAGGTCAAAGAGGTTACTGAATGAATAGTCTGAATTTTGATAACTAGGGAGGGAAAGAACGTCTCATTAGTTGCCAGAGGCAGGAGAAAGGGGTTCAAAGACAATACTTGATGACACTGAAGCCAATAAATCTCCTGAAAGGGAAAAGCAGAACAGACTAATAGTGAGCTGGTGTTTCTGTCCAATCCATTTACACAGAGTTTCTTCCTCCTCCTCTTCTTCTTTAGTCACTGGAGGAGCTTTTCACATGAAACAACTGCAGTTACTTAAGTATCGACAAAGACAGGTACTGGAGCCCCCTAACGGCAAGATTTAACATAAACTCTTGTCAAACACACAGATTATGGTTTTCTTTGAAAGCAGTTTGGCTAAAACTTCAATCTTTGCAGACAATTAAACATTTGTACAGAGGCTAAATTAGTGCAACATTTTGGCAGCCGTTAGTTTTTCAACTATACTGTGCATCGCGACTGGATTTAAACGGTGCAGTCACTATGTCAGAACAAGAGAATAAAAAAACGCATGACACAGATACAATGTGTGCCACTAAGGGGGAAAGAGAAGGGCAAAGGACAAGTGATGACTGGGGAGATAGTTTGCAGTAGAGGGGCAATGTGAAGAGCGGCAGATGTAGCAAACAGAGAGAAGGGCAACAGCAGGAAAGGTGAACAGAAACGAGTTGAACACATAGGTGGAGGAAAATGAGTAGCAACAGTGAGACATAACGAGGGCCAGCTTAATGGTACCGGGGTTTAATGAGGGCCAGTGCAACGGTGGGATTTAACAAGTTCAGTGGGTTCAACCAGGGACAGCGCAACAGGACAGCGGGATTTGATGAGGTGCAGTGCAAGAGGGTGGCGGGATTGGGATCTAATGAGGGGCAGTGTAATTTTAACAAGGACGGATGCAATGCTAGCAGGGTCTAACAAGAGGCATTGTCATCGAACAGCTGGATCGGGATCCAACGAGGGGCAGTGCCATGGAAAGCGGGTTTGGGATCCAACGAGGGCAGTGTCACGGAACAGCGGGATCGGGATCTAACGAGGGGCAGTGTCATGGAACAGCGGGATCAGGATCTAATGAGGAGCAGTGTCAGTGAACAGCGCGGTTGGGATCTAACGAGGGGCAGTGCCTTGGAACAGCAGGATCGGGATCTAATGAGGGGCAGCGTCATCGAGCAGTGGGATCAAGATCTAACGAGGGTCAGTGTGATCGAGCAGTGGGATCAGGATCTAACAAGGGGCAATGCCATGGAACAGCAGGATCCGGGTCTAATGAAGGGCAGTATCATGGAACAGCGGATCGGGATCTAACGAGGGGCAGTGTTACAGAACAGTGAGGTCGGGATCTAACGAGGGCAGTGTCATCGAGCAGTGGGATCAGGATGTAAAGGTGGCAGTGCCATGGAACAGTGGGATCCAGATCTAACGAGGGGCAGTGTCATCGAACAGCAGGATTTAACAAGAAGCAGTGGGAATATTACAGCGGGATTTAATGATGGGTAGCGCAACAGCACAGCAGGATTTAACATGAATACTTTTCTTTGAACACAGTCCACCTTTAAGTTAACACACATTACTTACATCTGTGTGCTTCGTCATGGGGTTCAACTTGAGGAAGAGTGGGCTTTCAATAATCTCGCACACCTGCAAATGGCAGAGGAAAGGTCGGGGTTAGTGGAAAATTCTTTCAATCTGCACAGGAAATTCTTTAACAGAGGTAGCGGCTACCCAGCACATTTGTGGCACGCAGCGGCAAGAGAGCCAGTGGCTGTATAGGAAAAGCACTGCTGGCCCAAGAGATCTTACAGGAGATCAGAAAACCAACAGTGCAGCATACAGATAGAGCGCCTGCTGGACTATCTCACCCAAAAACCAGGCTCCAGTCCCTGGTGCATCAGGCACGGGCTTTTCGTTTCCGTATCCTGCGTGTAAATCCAATCAGAGCTGAATCCATAATCAAGGCTGACACAATGCAAGGTCGAGGGAGTGCTGTGGTGCCTTTGGATGGGACATTAAACAGGGGACCTATCTGCCTTCTCAGGAGGGCAGGAAAGATCCCATGGCACAACTCAATGAAGAGAAATGCAGTTCTCCCTGGTATCCTGACCAATATTTATCTGCCACATTGTCCACACATTACAAAAGTGACTGCATTTCAAAAATACTTCATTGGCTGCAAAATACTTACAGAAGTAAAAGTAGGGGAACTTTTAGGCAATAGCGACCATAACATAATACACTTTAAGGCGCTGATAGAGAAGGACATAAGTATGATGAAAATCAAGTTAATAGATTATAAAAAACTGATTCTGAGATACTAAGAATAGAACTTGGTCAAATAAAATGGGAAACTATATGGGCAAACATCTATATGGAACAACAATAGGAAACATTTAAAAAGCTGTTCAAAAGAATGCAAGAAAAATATATTCCGCTAAAAGGAAAAGCAAACAAAACACGAGTGGGAACTCCATTGATGAATAAAGAATAAGAATAATGAATAAGGTTGAGAAACTTATCAGCCATGATTGAACGGCGGAGCAGACTCGATGGGCCGAATGGCCAAATTTCTGCTCCTATGCCTTATGGTCAAGGGATAAAGGAACAATGGAGGATTAGGAAAGAGGCAAACATTAAGTACAAACAGATAGCAGAGGAGGGCATGATAAGAGAGAATACAAAGGGATTAGGAGAGAAAGTTAAAAAAAATTAGGAGGGCAAACAGGAACTATTACATTAAATCATCATGACACATAAAACAAAATAGTAAAATAGGCAAATAATAAAAAAGGAGGCTGTAAAGGGAATTGGGCCATTAGGGGATAGACAGGACAAGACCACAGGTAACAATAGAGAGATGGCAGAAGTATTAAATCAATATTACACTCTGGCATTTATCAGGGAGATAGAATAGGTAGATATGACATTGAATGATGAGAAGAGTAATGAGGTAAGTGCATTTAGAATTGAAAAAGTGGATGTATTGAATAAACTAAACAACTTTCAAAAAGGGTAACACCCCTGGTCCGGATGGATTGGATCCACGTATATTTAAAGAATTGAGGGAAAAGATAGCAGAGGCATTACTGCTTGTTATGTAATAATTTGTTTGAAAAAGGTGTAATGCCAGAGGACTGGCACATGGATAATGTGATTCCTAAATCTCAGAAGGGGTATAGACGATGCCCAGAGAATTATAAACCAGTCAGCTTAACATGGGTTGTCGGAAAAATAATAGAATTCCAACTAAAGGAGAGAATAGAAGGACATCTAGAAATGTGAAACATAATAATAGTCAGCATTGATTTCCAAAGGGAAAACCTTGCTTGACCAAACTTTTAGAATTTTTTGAGGAGCTAACCGAGAGAATTACATCCAATCGTACAAATTAGGAGCAGGAGTGAGCCATTCGGCCCCTCAAGCCTGCTCCGCCAGTCAATGAGATCATGGCTGATCTGATGGAGGCCCTTGTGGCCTCAATTCCACTTCCTGTCTATTCCCCGATAGCCTTAGATTCTTGACTAACAAGGGAGTCAATCTACGTCAGCCTTAAAAGTATTCAATGACCCTGCCTCCACCGCTGTCTGCAGAAGAGCTCCACAGATTCATGACCCTCAGAGAAAAATTTCTCTTCACCTCCATTTTAATGGGAGACTTCTTAAACTGTGTCCCCTAGTTCTAGTCTCTCCTACAAAGGAAAACATCCTTTCAGCATCCATCATATCAACTCTCCTCCGGATCTTACATTTTTCAATAAGATTGCCTCTAATTCTTCTGAACGCCAATGGGTACAGGTCCAACCTGTCCAGCTTTTCTTTATAGGATAACCCATCCCATCCCAGGTATCAGTCAAGTGTACCTTCCCTGAACTGCCTCTAGTGCAATTATGCCCTTTGTTAAATAAGGAGACCAAAACTGTACACAGTACTCCAGATGCGGTCTTACTAGTGTCCTGTACAACTGTAGCAAAACTTTACTTGTACCTTTCATTCCCCTTCCAATAAACAACATTCCATTTGCCTTCCTGATTATTTGCTGTACCTGCATACTACCTTTTTTTAGTGATTCATGTACCAGGACATCCAGATCTCTCTGTACCTCAGAGCTCTGCAATCTCTCTCTATTTAAATAATATGCGGCTTCTGTATTCTTTCCGCCAAAGTGGACAAGTTCACATGTTCCCACATTACACTCCATCTGCCAAATTTTGGCCCACTCACTTAACCTATCTAGGTTCCTTTGCAATTACAATTCCTTACAATTTACTTTCCCCCCTACCTTTGTGTCATCAACAAATTTAGCAACCATGCATCCGGTCCCATCATCCAAGTTATTGATACAGATTGCAAATAGTTGAAGCCCCAGCAATGATCATGGTGGCATGCCACTTGTTACATCTTGCCAACCCGAAAATGACCCATTTATACTTTAAAAGCTATTAAGGTCAACCAAAACTCTGCCACCTGTGTCCTTACTCACACCAAGTCCAGTTAACCCACCAACCCCGTGATCGCTGGTGGTTTACCAGTCAGCAACACCTTGATTTTAAATTTCTCATCTTGGGGGTTTTCCATAGAAAAGTTACAGCACACAAAGAGGCCAGTCAGCCCATCGTGTCTGCGCCAGCCAAAAAAAAAAACTAGCTGCCCATTTTAATCCCACCTTCCAGCGCCTGGTCCGTAGCCTTGCAGGTTACAGCAAATCAAATCCCTCCATGGCCTCTCCCTTCTCGCTATCTCTGTATTCTTCCCCCAGTCCCACAACACTCCGAATCTCTGCGTTCCTCTAACTCTGCCCTCTTGAGCATCCCTGAATTGCTCCATCATCGGCAGCCATCTCCTCAGCTGCCTGGGTTGCGTGCTGGAATTCCTTCTGCAAAAGGAGGAGAAAGGGCCAGACAGGTTATAAAACTCCTTAAAAACTACCCCGTCAAGCTTTTGCCCATCTATCCTCCTAACGTCCTATGTGGCCTAGTGTCAAATTTAAAATGTTCCTGTGAAGCACCTTGGCACATTTTATTATGTTAAAGGCACTACATAAATATAATTTGTTGTTGCTGGTTGTTGATGATAGGGTAGAGATAAATGATATGTTTCCAATGGCAAGACAAGAACTCGGGGTCACAAATATAAGGCAATCATTAATAAATTCAATGGGAAATTCAGAAGAAACCATGAAGAGAGTGGTTGAAATTTGGAACTTACTATCATGGAAGTAGTTGAGACAAAGGCTGAAAGTGATCATTTAGACACTTGAAGGGTTTAAAATTAATAAGGTGGTGGTATGTGAAAGGCTGTTTGTACTTAAAAGTTGATAATGCACCAGGACCAGATAAGAAGCATCCAGGGATAGAGGGAAGTGACAGTGGAAATTGCGACGGCACTAGTCATAATTTTCCATCTTCCTTAGACTCGCAGTGCTGCCAGAGAACTGGAGAATCGCAAATGTTACAGGAATTCACCAAGGCGCCTTAGACAGCACCTTCCAAACCCACAACCTCTACCATCTAGAAGGACAAGGGCAGCAGATAGATGGAAACACCACCACCTGGAAGTTCCCCTCCAAGCCACACACCATCCTGACTTGGGAAATATATCGTCGTTCCTTCACTGTCGCTGGGTCAAAACCCTGGAACTCCCTCCCTGTCAGCACTGTGGGTGTACCTACACCATATGGACTGCAGCGGTTCAAGAAGGCAGCTCATCACCACCTTCTCAAGGGGCAATTAGGCATGGGCAATAAATGCTGGCCTAGCCAGCAACACCTACAATGCAGGAATGAATTTTAAAAATCCACATTCATAAAGGGTGTAAAGATAAGCCCAGCAAAAACAGGGCGCTTTTTTTAAACTTCAGTGGGGGAGCTTCAAGAAACAATAATTCATGGGGGGAGGGTGCCCTTCTGGTCCATAAAGAATGACATGGACCTGTTGAGTTGAATGGCCTGTTTCAAGGCTGTAAACATTTAATAATACTTTGTATTACCTCTGTATAGAATAAACTGACACTTCAGCACCCCCCACAGAGACACCAAATACATCGACACATAAGTGAACATCTATCTAATACCAGTCATAATTGTATGAGTTTCAAAAAGCAAGTAAGAAAAGATGCTAGCAAGGGATATCAATATCAATACAAAAGAACTATTATAATTTGATTAGGAAAAAAAAGAGGACAGTCTGCAGAAATGTAAGCTCCTTGAAAACTGATTGTGAAAATAAGGAAATAACAGACACTGAACAATTATTTTGCATCAGTGTTTACAGTAGTGGAAGAGGTAAATATACCAGACATCCCAAAGAAATTAATATTGAATCAAGGACTCACCAAAACGAACGTTAAGCAGGATAACGTAATGGAGAAATTAATTACACTGAAAAACGACAAAACCCCAGGTCCAGATGGTTTCCATCTTAGGATTTAAAGGAAGTGAGAACATTGCAGATGCCCTTAAGTATAATCTTCCAAAGTTCTCTTGATTCAGGGACCGTTCATTTAGATTGAAAAATTGAGCATGTCACTCCGCTATTCAGGAAAGGTGACGGAGGGAAAACAGAATTATAGGCCAAGTGGTCTAACATCTGTTGTCAGGAAATTACTACAGTCTATAATTAAAGACAGGGTGACTGAATGCCTCGAAAATTTTCAGCTCATCAGAGAGAGTCAGCATGGATTTGTAAAGGGTAGGTCATGCCTGACTAATCTAATTAATCCTTTTAGAGGCGAGGTGACTAAAGTAGCGGGCAGGGGAATGTCTCTGGATGTTATGAACTTCCAGAAGGCATTTGATAAAGTTCCTCATAAGAGATTGCAGCTAATTTTGAAATTCATGACATTGCAGGTAAATTACTGTCCAAGCAGCAGGGGAGAGAGAGAAAATAAGGCAGGGACTCTGATTAGCAGAATGTGACTAGTGGTGTCCCGCAAGTATCTGTGTTTGGATCTCAAATATTCACATTATTCATTAACAACTTAGATGATGGTATAGGAAGCCACAATTTCAATTTTGCTGATGACACAAAGTGAGGCAGCATTGTAAGCAGTGTAGATGGAAACATAAAATTACAAAGGCCTAGCATTAGACTAAATGAATGGGCAAAACCGTGGCAAAAGGATTTCAAATTTAGGCAAATGTGTGGAAATTCACTTTGGACCTAAAAAGGATAGATTAGGGTTCTATCTAAATATCACAGAATTGTTACAGCACAGGAGGCCATTCAGCCCATTGTGTCTGCACCGGCTCTCCAAATGAGCAACTCACCTAGTACCATTCCCCCTCCTTCTCCCCATAACCCTGCACATATTTCCTTTACAGATAATAATCCAATTCCCTTTTGAATGCTTCAATTGAACCTGCCTCCACCACACTCAGGCTGTGTATTCCAGATCCTAACCACTCGCTGCGTGAAAAAGCTTTCCCTCATGTCACTTTTGCTTCTTTTGCCAGCTACCTTAAATCTGTGCCCTCTTGTTCTCGATCCTTTCACGAGGGGGAAACAGCTTCTCCATCTATCCAGACCCCTCGTGATTTTGCATACCTCCAACAAATCTCCTCTCAGGCTTCTCTAAGGAAAACAGTCCCAACTTCTCCAATCTATTTTCATAACTGAAGTTCCTCATCCCTGGAAGGATTCTTGTGAATCTTTGCTGCACTCCCTCCAATGTCTTCATATCTTTCCTAAAATACAGTGAAAACCTAGAAACATGGGAGGCCAAGAGAGACTTGGGCTCCATGGACATCGATAATTAATATTTCATTAACAGGTACATAAGATAATCAGAAAGGTTAATAAAATGCTGGCCATTATGTCCAGAGGATGAGAATTCAAGGGGGCAGAAGTCGTGCTTCAGCTATATAAAGCCATGCTTAGACCACATCTGGAGTAGTGTATCTAGTTCTGAGTACGACACTTCAGGAAAGATATACTGATGGTGACGGAGTGCAACCTAAGCCTATGAGAATGATACCTGGGCTTCAAGGGGTAAAGCAACCCTTGGCCACCTTCTCAAAGGCAATTAGGGATGGGCAATAAATGCTGGCCTTGCCAGAGATGGCCACATCTCATGAGTGATTAAAAAATTGAGGAGAGATTTCATAAACTAGGGTTGTATTCCCTGGAATTTAGGTTAAGGGGTGGCTTGATTGAAGTTTTCAAATTATTAAGAGGGAGAGACAGAGATAAACTATTTTCACTGGTTGGGGAGTCTAGCACCAATAGGCATTGTCTAAAAATTAGACCTTTTGGCAGTGAAGTTAGGAAATACTTCTAGATGAAAAGGGTGATCGAAATTTGGAACTTTCTTCCATAAAAGGCAATTGCTGCTTATCAATGGTAAATTTTACATTTGAGAATGAATTCTATGTTCCTGTCACCTCCCCAGACACGCAGAATACATCGACACATCTCTGAATGGATTGGATTGAAGTCAGCTCCCATGCTGTACATGAGTTGGTTGGTACGAGGTGCAGCTCTGCTCTATCCAATGGCACACGCTGTATACTGACCTGCTTGTGAACGTGGATATCAGACTCGTCTGGAGGGCCCCCAGTGGTGTACCAGCCCAGGAACTCCATGTCTTTAAAGACCTGCTTAACTAGAGTGAGAGAAAAAAAAAGAATTCAGACATGGAAAGGCCACAGGTTCCATGTGACAAAGCACATCTTGGGCAAATGGCTCCCTTCAGCATGGGCCTCCAATCCACGGGGGGTGGGATGCAAGGAGCAAAATGAGGGGAATTTTTCACCAGGCGAGTAAATCGTCAGGGGATAATAAAAGTTATTGAATAGACAATCTGATGTGCTTCTGGAAAGGACATGGTGGCAGGAAGCGCGAGGGGGCCACAGCACAAAGGCAGGGAGCCATGGCACAGAGGGGAGTAATTGTGGGTCGAGGGAAAGTATGGCCCATTCGAGCTTGGGTTCTTAGCAAATTGCTGTCTTGATGACACAAGTAGCATAGTGGAGTGGTACGGGGGGGGGGGGGTTGGGGGCGGGTGAGGGGGGCTGTTTTTTAAAATTCTTTCACGGGATGTGGGTATCACTGGCCAGGCCAAAATTTATTGCTGATCCCCAATTGCCCTTGAGAAGGTGGTGGCGAGTTGCCTTCTTGAACCGCTGCAGTCCACGTGGTGTAGCAACGCCCACAGTGCTGTCAGGAAGGAAGTTCCAGGATTTTATTCCCAGCGATAGTGACAAAACGATGATATATTTCCAAGTCAGGGTGGTGTGTGGCTTGGAGGGGAACTTGCAGGTGGTTGTGTTCCCATGTACCTGCTTCCCTTGTCCTTCGAGGTGGTAGAGGTTGCAGGTTTGGAAGGTGCTGTTGAAAGAGTTTTGATGAGTTGCTGCAGTGCATCTTGTAGATGGCAGACACCGCTGTCACTGTGCGTTGATAGTGGAGGTAGTATCTGTTGAAGGTGGGGAATGGAGTGCTGATCAAACGGGCTGCTTTGTCCTGGATGGTGTTGAGCTTCTTGAGTGTTGAGGGAGCTGCACTCATCCAGGCAAGTGGAGAGCATTCCATCACACTCCTGACTGTGGAATGGAGATGATGACGGTGGTGTCAGTTACAAATAGTGTGGGACTAGCCATTTAGTCCACCAGTAAGCAACCCCAGTGTACATGCCCCTAGCGAGTAGAGCAAAAACTCAACATAGCTCTAGTGGCACAGCACCAGTGTGGAGGCCTGATGCAACACCAACGCTATTGTGTGGGATGTGAGGATTGTATGATGCCTGGAGGTGCGATGATTACTCACATTGCTCCTCTTTGGTGTAGTAATACTCTTTATCAATAACGATCTTTTCTTCCACTGTGTGAGAGAGAAGCTCAAAAGAATTCATCACCTCAATGTTTCTGCCCTCCTGCTTTCCAATCAAGGCACCAATCACTGAAAACACAAACCAGATTTAACAGAAAAAAGTTACAGCAAGTGTCACAGTAACACAGTAATATGGGGGTGGAGGTGAAGGGAATAGAAGGGAAGGAGGGTGACAAGAGGAGAAGACTACATGACAGTATTAGTAGGAGGGACCATCACAAAGTCCTTATGTCAGCACTCTCCTCTCCGAGTCACAGGGTTGCCAGTTCAAGTTCCACTCCAGGGACTTGAGCACAAAAATCTAGGCTAACACTCCAGTGCAGTAGAGAGAGAGTGCTGCATTGTTGGAGGTGCCATCTTTCAGATGAGACATCAAACCTTATCCTCGTCTGCCCTTGAAGGTAGATCCAATGGCCCTATTTTGAATAGGAGCAGGGGAGTTATCCCTGGTGTCCTGGGTCATTATTTATCCCTCAATCAACATCACTAAGACAGATCATCATTGTTTGTGGGAGCTCGTTATGTGCAAATTGACTGCTGTGTTTTCTACATTACAACTGTAATTCAAAAGTACTTAATTCGCTGTAAAGAACCTTTGGACTTGCTGAGGTCATGGAAAGTGCTATACAAATGCAAGACTTTCCTTTTTCTCACCTTCACACGGAGGCCATTCTCCATTCTGTGGTGTGGCACTAACACCGTGCTAAGAGAACCGATCCAGCCGCTCGAAGGTAGACGTTATGGAGGAGTACAGAGCCACGAGCGGCAGCAGAATTGCCTTCCATAACAATCAGTAGCTGTAGGCTTGGCACTTCCCTCACTCTTATTATCATCAAAACAGGGGCTGATCCTGGTTCAATGAAGAGCATAGCAGAGCACGGAAGGAGTTGCTGACATCACTATCAAGCAGCATTTATGCCCCAATAATCTGCTCTCTGATGATCAGTGTAGTTTCTGTCAGGATCATGATCCAGACATCAATACAATCTTGGTCCAAACACGGTGGAAAGAGCCGAATTCCAGAAGTGAGGAGCAAGTGACTGTCTTTGGCATCAAGGAGCAAGAGTCAAATTGAAGTCAATGGGAATTGGCGGGGGGCGGGAAGTCTCCACTGGTTGGAGTCATAGCTAGCACAAAGGAAAGTGGTTCTGGTTGCCGGGGGCCAATCATCTCAGCCTCAAGGCATCGCGACAGGTGTTCCTCAGGGTAGTGTCCTAGGCCCAACCATCTTCAGCTGCTTTATCAATGACGTTCCCTCTATCACAAGGTCATACCATTTGCAATTCCTCAGTTAATGAGGCAGTCTGTAAGTGCACACAACTAGACCCGGACAACATCCAGGCTTGGGCTGATGAGTGGCAAATAACACTCGTGCCACCCGAGTGTCAGGCAAAGACCACCTCCAACAAGAGAGAGTCCAACCACCTCCCCTTAACATGCAATGGTGCTACTATTGCTGAATTTCTCACCTGATTTGCTGAGTATTTCCAGCAATTTTTGTTCTTATTTCAGATTCCCAGCGTCCACAGTATTTTCCTGTTGTACCGCTGTTGTTCACCATTTATGGAAACAATTTGTAATCCGGAATCAGAACTACAACTTTGGAAATTTGGATGACACCAAATTTAAGGGGTGGGGTGGAAAGAGAGCTAAAGCAGAGGTTGATGATGCCAAAACACAGGGAAAGATTAAGAAAGTTACAGAATATGTGCGCGAATAACAAATGAACTTCAATATAGGTGTGTTCCATTTTGCTCGGAAGGGTAAGGAAGCCACATATTGTGTGGAAAATGTCTAATTTGGGTAAAAGAGGTGAGGCAGCATCACAGGTTCGAAACATAAGCTCATAAAAAAATACAAAGAAAGCACTGGACTCATTTCTAGAACGAAAGAATTGAAAAGCAGAAGTTACGTTAATGTTCAGAGAATTTTGGTTAAACCACACTTGGATTATGATAAACAGTTCTGGTCTCCACATTATTAAAAGAATATGGAGGTGATGTAAAATACATTTACCAGACTGATACTAGAACTGTTAACTATCATAGCCATCAGGAAAAATTAGATAGGATGGGCTCTTTTCTCTAGAAAAATCAGGATGGTTGCAATGAGTGGTTAGGATCTGGAATGCATTGCCTGAGAGTGTAGTGGAAGCAGATTCAAACATGGATTTCAAAAGCAAATTAGAGGGTTATCTAAAGGGGAAGAATTTGCAGGGCTACAGGAGAAAGACGGGGGAATCAAACTAGCTGGTTTGCTCTAGCAGGCAGCTGGCATGGTCACAACGGACCAAATGGCGTCCTCCTGTGCTGTAACTATTCTATGATTCCACGATAGAGGTCTTCAAGGTTATGAAAGGGCTTGAAAGGGGAGATGAAGACAAGATATTTCCACATGCAGAGAAAACCACATAAACCACAAATATATGATAGTCACTGAGAAATCCAACAGGGAATTCAGAAGAAACTTATTTACTCAGAGTGATTCGAATATGGAACTCACTATCATACAGTGGTCCAGGTAGGCAACAGAGATGCATTGAAGGGGAAGCTGGATAAGCACAAGGGGGAAGAAACAGAAAGATTTGATAGGGTTAGATGAAGAGGGGTTGGTGGAGCTGTGTGTGGAATATAAACACCAGCATGGATCTTTGCTCGAGGTACTGAGGGAAGTGAAAGTGGAAATTGCGGAGACACTAGTGATAATCTTTCAGTCTTCTTTAGACACAGGGGAGGTGCCAGAGGACTGGAGAACTGTGAATGTTACACCCTTGTTCAAAAAGGGGTGCAAGGATAAAGCTGGCAACTACAGGCCAGTCAGTCTGAACTCAGTGGTAGTGAAACTTCTGAAAACTATAGTACGGGATAAAATCAATCTCAGTTAGACAAGTGCAGGGTAATTAAGGAAAGCCAGCACACATTCATTAAGGGAAAATCATGTTTGACTAACTTGCCAGAGTTTTTTTGAGGAGGTAACAGAGAAGGTTGATAAGGGAAACACTGTTGATGTGGTGTATATGGATTTTCAAAAGGCATTTGATACAGTGCCACACAACAGACTTGAGAGTAAAATTCTAGGTCATGAAATAAAGGAAGTAGGCACTTGGATAAGAAATTTGCTGAGTGTCAGGAAACAGAGTAGTGATAAATGGTTGTTTTTCAGGTTGGAGAAAGATTTAAAGTGGAGTTCCCCAGGGGTAAGTGTTGGGACCCTTGCTCTTCCTGATATATATTAATGACCTAGGCTGTGGTGTACAGGGCATGATTTCAAAATCTGCAGATGATACGAAGATTGGAAATGTTGTCAACCGTGATGGGGATAGTTTTGAACTTCAAAAGGACATAGACATGTTAGTGAATTGGGCAGACAAGTGGCAGATGAAGTTCAATGCAGAGAAGTGTGAGGTGATTCATTTGGCAGGAAAAATATGGTGAGACAGTATAAAATAAAGGGGCAGCCTCTAAAGGAGGTGCAGGAACAGAGGAACCTCGGTGTATACATACAGAGGTCATTGAAGATGGCAGAGCACGTTGAGAGAGCAGTTAATAAAGCATGTGGTTTCTTAGGCTTTATTAATAGGAGCACTGAGTACAAGAGTAAGGAGGTCATGTTGAACTTCTATAAGACGCTGGTTAGGCCTCATCTGGAGGACTGTGTCCAGTTCTGGGTGCCATACTTGAGGAAGGATGTGAGGAAGGCAGATTCACAAGAATGATTCCGGGGATAAAGAACTGTAGCTATGAGGATATATTGGAGAGATTTTTTCTTGGAGAAAAGAAGGCTGAGAGGAGACTTGATAGAGGTATTCAAGATCCTGGGTAAACTGTGAGAAACTATTCCCACTCAAAAGAACTTCAAGAGCTAGAGGGCGCAGATTCAAAATAATTGGCAAAAGGAGTAAATGTGATGTGAGGAAATATTTTTTCACCCAGAGGGCGGTTGGAGTCTGGAACAAACTTCCTGAGAGGATGGTGGAGGCAGGTTCAATCGAGGTATTCAAAAGGCAATTGGATTGCTAGCTGCAAAGAAATAATGTGCAAGGTTACGGGGATAAAGCAGGGGAGTGGGACTGGATGGAATGCTCTTTCAGAGAGCCAGTGCAGGCTCGATGGGCTGAATGGCCTCCTTCTGCACTGTAAAGATACTGTGATTTTGGGCTGAATGGCATAATTCTGCACTTAGTGTGTAATGCTGCATATCGCAGTTACCCTGCAAAGACACTGTCTGTCCCTTTAACCATTTCTGTATATCCCATGGAGCCTATGCACATTAATGGTTTGTTAATTATACTGTTAGGATACGCAGATGAAGGGCATTGTTTAATTACGTACTATGAGCACGGAGCCGGCAATATGGTGTACCGCGGACAGGCTCAGAAAGTGATGGTGCAGCCCATCAGTCTTATTTTCAGATACCTTCAAAATCGATCCAGGATCCAAGTGTGGTTATATCAACAAGTCAACGTGAGGAGAGGAGGCTGTATAATTGGGTTTGATGAATACATGAACCTTATTTTGGATGATGCAGAGGAAATTCACATGAAATCAAAATCGAGAAAACCATCTGAAAGGGGGGCAACATCATCTTACTACAGAGTGCCCACAGTTAAGAATCGGCTCACTGGAACTTCATTGTCTATGCACTATAGCAAATTGCTAACTGTTGTTTTGATAAGCATTTCGGATACTGGTTGTTAGTAAATATATTAAGTTGTGATTTTTTTTTGTACCTAGTTATAGTAATGATATTCTGAAATATAAATAAGGGGCCACTGGGTCACTGGAGCTGTGAGGAGGACTATGAGACTGAACAAAGTCAACACATTCTCTCAGTAAAGAAAAGCTCTGCGTCTTAGTTTTGATTTCACCAACTGGCTTGAACTCTCTGTACCGTTACCCGTTCCTGTATGCCCCACCTACCCTGCACAGACCCTGTCAATTCCTGTAGACCTCACGTACCCTGCACAGGTCTCCCCTCCTGAGAGCGCATCCGGATCCAGTGGTCAGAGATGTTGAGAATAACCAGCGGGTGCAATGCCACTGAGACACTCCCCGTCACTCCAGAAGCCATCACGCTCGGTGTTGCTGCAGGGAGAGAGAGAGAGAGCAAAACACAGCAGAGTTCAGAACTTGCAGTCATCCATTAGGACACAGCCTTCTCCACAAACAGTGATATTATTTCGCCAAGGAGCAGAGATTGCCCAACAACAATAGATTACATTTATACAGCGATTTCATTTAAACCAATTCAAGGTGCTTCACAGGAGCCTGATCAAACCTGACACCGAGCCACGTCATGCAGCAGTTCCCAAATCGTGAGTCACAACCCCCGATGGGGTCTCAGGAGTCAGGTTTGTAGTTACAAAGCTCCCCTTCCGCTAAGCACCAATGGTGGCTGTGGAGAGAAGACTACCCAGTCTGGGGGCACTGACACGACTGCCCCCGGAATCTTTGTGCATCCATTTGGCACAGGAAGAGGCTGGTGGAGCCTGACTGTATCTGAAGTGGGGAAAACCGGTGGTCATGGGGAAGGCGAATGGCATCTTCAAACTTTTCTACATTTGTGCTCCTGTCTGCCTGTTGTACGGTCTCCTTACCCTAGGCTAGCAACCCTGTTTCACAGACACCAGCAACTAGACCAAGTGAGTGGGCAGGTAGAGGGAGCTAAGTGAGTGAGTGGGTTGGTTGGAAAGGGGGTGGAGAGAGGGGCTGTTGAGTGGGTGAGTGGAAAGGGGGGGGTGGGTGTTTTGGGAAGAGGGGTTGCTGAGTGAGGGAATGGAAGGGGGGGGGAATTGGGAAGTGGGGCTGCTGACTGAGTGGGAAGGGAGTGCATTGGAAAGAGGGGCTGCTGTGAGGGGAAAGTCGGGGGGGGGGGTTGGGAAGAGGGCCTGCTGAGTGAGTCGGGGAGGGGGAGGTTGGGAACAAGGGCTGCTGAGTGAGGAAGGAGGCTGAGTGAGTGGTAAAGGGGGGGGTGTGTGTTTTGGGAAGAGGGGTTCCTGAGTGTGTGTGGGGAAGGGGAGTGGGTTGGGAAGAGGGGCTGCTGGGTGGTTGGGAGGGAAGGGGGGCATTGTGAAGGCGGACGAGTGAGTGGGAAGGATGGGGGGGGGGGATTGGGAAGAGGGGATGCTGTGTGTGAGCAAGTGGAAAGGGGGCGGATTGGGAAGAGGGGCTGCTGTGAGTGAGTGAATGCAAAGCGGGGAGGTTGGAAGAGGGTTTCCTGAGTGAGAGAGTGGAAGGGGAGTGGGTTGGGAAGAAGGGCTGCTGAGTGAGTGGAGGAGGAGGGTGGGAGGAAAGGCTGTTGAGTGAGTAATTGGAAGGGGGGGTTGGGAAGATGGGCTGCTGGGTGAGTGAGTGAAAATGGGGGATGGGGAAGAGGGGCTCCTGAGTGAGTGGGAGGGAAGGGGGGCATTGTGAAGAGGGGCAAGTGAGTGAGTGGGAGGGAAGAGGAGGGCATTGAGGGGAGCATTGTGAAAAGGGGGTGGGAAAAGGGGCCACTGAGTGAGTGGAAAGTGTGAGGGGATTGGGAAGGGGGGCTGCTGTGAATGAGTGGGAAGGGGGGCATTGGGAAGAGGGGCTGCTGTGGGTGAGTGAGTGGGAAGGGGGGTATTGGGAAGAGGGGCTGCTGAGTGAGTGAATGCAAAAGGGGGAAGTTGGGAAGAGGGGCTGCTGAGTGGAGGGGGTTTGGGAAGACGGGTTGCTAAATGAGTGGGGGACGGGGATTGGGAAGAGGGGGGTTGAAAAGATGGGCTGCTGAGTGAGGTGGGGGCAGGGGTTGGGAAGAGGGGCTGCTGAGTGAGTGGGGAGGCTGTGAGTGAATGAGTGGAAAGTGGGAGTTGGGAAGAGCGGCTGCTGAGTGGGGGAGGGGGGTTGGAAAGATGGGCTGCTGATTGAGGTGGGGGCAGGGGTTGGGAAGAGGGGCTGCTGAGTGAGTGGGGAGGCTGTGAGTGAATGAGTGGAAAGTGGGAGTTGGGAAGAGCGGCTGCTGAGTGGGGGAGGGGGGTTGGAAAGATGGGCTGCTGATTGAGGTGGGGGCAGGGGTTGGGAAGAGGGGCTGCTGAGTGAGTGGGGAGGCTGTGAATGAGTGAGTGGAAAGTGGGAGTTGGGAAGAGGGGCTGCTGAGTGAGTGGGGGAGAGGGGTTGGGAAAAGGTTGCTGAATGGATGGATGGATGGGTGGGTGGAGGGCAGTTAGGAAGAGCAGCTGGTGTTTGGGGTGTTTTGGAGGGATGGGAAGACATGAGTGTGTGATTGCGGGGGGGGAGGGGGGCTTCACTGAATCTTGTCACCAGTGAGTAAGGAGAGCCTGGCTGAAACCTACATCAATTCAGCATTTTTACAAAGTACTTTAAAAACACAGATTTTCATATTTCTATGATGATCTATAATTTGAAAACTTTAATAAATATATACTGAATGTTACCATGCTGCATTGTATTGGTGTTTTGTTTCTGCGGGAGTCCGGGGCCACGTTAATTTCCAAGTGTTAAAATGAGGTCACATTGGAAAATAGTGTGAGAAATGCTGTCATAAGGAGAGATTAGGACAGGCGACCAAGCGTTTGGTCAAAGAGGTAGGTGTTAAGGAGCGTCTTAAAGGAGGAAAGGTAAAGGGCAAAGAGGTTTAGTGAGGGAATTCCAAAGCTTAGGGCCTAGGCGGCTGAATGCAGGGCCAGCAATGGTAGAGTGACTAAAATTGGTGATGCACGAGAGGCCACAATCGGAGGAGTGCAGAGATCTGAGGGCTATAGGGCTGGACAAGGTTGCAGAGATAAGGAGGGCCCGAAACTGTCCTTTGTTATCTATTTTTAAAAGTAAAATTAACCAGAGGATTTGGTACAAACTGCGGGTTTCCAGAACTCTACCTCATGTTTCTTTGCTCATTTGCCAATAGCCCCAAATACTATTTGCAGTGCCTGACAACTTACATAGTATATCCAGCACAGAAACCGGCCATTCGGCCCAACCAGCCCACGCTGGTGTTTCTGCTCCACTCAAGCCTCCATCCATATTTCCTCATCTAAATCTATCTTCGTAACCCTCTATTCCCTTCTCCCTCGTCTTTATCCAGCTTCCCCTCAAACGTATCTATACTATTCCCTTCAGCCACTCCCTGTGGGAGTGAGTTCCACATTCTCACTGCTCTCTGGGTGAAGAAGTTTGTCCTGAATTCCCTATTTGATTCTGGGTGACTATCTTATATTTACAGCCTCGAGTTATACCCTTCCCCACAAGGGGGAAACATTCTCTTTGTTATCAAAACGTTTCAGAATTTTAAAGGTCTCTACTAGGTCACCCCTCAGCCTTCTTATTTTCCAAAAGAGAAAGGGGACCCGGCCTGTCAATCCTTTCCTTGCATTTATATAGCACCTTTAATGTCATCCTGTGTGACTGTGACAAAGGTAAACTAGCCCACTTCCTCCTTCCCAAGCTGTCTGCAGCACATGACTGTTGATCACACAATCCTCACCCAACACCTCTCCATAGTTGTCCAGCTGGGTAGTGCCTGGTTCTCTTCTAATCACAGCCATGCAATGGCTTCTCCTCCCACTCCCACGCCATTATCGCTTATCATAAAGGAGGAAGTGTACGGCACAGAAAGAGGCCACTTGGCCCATTGTGTCTGTGTCGGCTGAAAAATGAGCCACCCAGCCTCATCCCACTTTCCAGCACTTGGTCCGTAGCCCTGCAGGTTACGGCACTCGAGGTGCATATCCAGACATCTCTTAAACAAGTTGCGGGTTTCTGCCTCTACTACCCTTTCAGGCAGTGAGTTCCAGACCCCCACCACCCTCTGGGGAAAAAATGTTTCCTCATCTCCCCTCTAATCCTACCACCAATCATTTTAAATCTATGCCCCCCACCCCGGGTCACTTTCCTTTCTGCTAAGGTAAATATACCCATCCCATCCACTCTATCCAGGCCCCGGCCTCACAATTTTGTACATGCCAATCAAATCTCCCCTCAGCCTCCTTGGTTCTAAGGAGAACAATCCCAGCCTATCCAATTTTTCCTCATAGCTGCAACTTTCCAGTCCTGGCAACATCCTGGTAAATCTCCTCTGTACCCTCTCTAGTACAATTACATCCTTTCTGTAATGAGGTGACCAGAACTGCACACAGTACAAGTTGTGGCCTAACTAATGATCTATACAGCTCCAGCGTAACCTCCCTGCTCTTATGTTCTATATCTTGGCTAATAAAGGGAAGGATGCCTATGCTTTCTTAACCACTTCATCGACCTGTCCCGCTAACTAGAACAGTGACAAAATTATCAAATGTATATTTCGAGTCTTAACGTGGCTCGACTACAAAAAGTCATAACCGATAAAGAGAAAATTCCCAACGAAACAACAGGGATGGTTGATGTTAAAATGACCAAGCAGGAGAAACTAAAATCATTGTAGCCACAATATCAGCAAAGTATTGCTGAAAAAGAGACAAGTCGAAGCTTTTCGTCTTGCA
>NC_135912.1:7654466-7657021 GCF_964194155.1 Cetorhinus maximus | reverse complement strand
GTGCTGCACTGTCGGAGGGTCAGTACTGAGGGAGCGCTGCACTGTCGGAGGGTCAGTACTGAGGGAGTGCTGCACTATCGGAGGGTCAGTACTGAGGGAGCGCCGCACTGTCGGAGGGTCAGTACTGAGGGATCACTGCACTGTCGGAGGGTCAGTACTGAGGGATCACTGCACTGTCGGAGGGTCAGTGCTGAGGGAGTGCTGCACTGTCGGAGGGTCAGTACTGAGGGAGCGCCGCACTGTCGGAGGGTCAGTACTGAGGGATCACTGCACTGTCGGAGGGTCAGTACTGAGGGAGTGCTGCACTGTCGGAGGGTCAGTACTGAGGGATCACTGCACTGTCGGAGGGTCAGTACTGAGGGAGTGCTGCACTGTCGGAGAGTCAGTACTGAGGGATCACTGCACTGTCGGAGGGTCAGTACTGAGGGAGTGCTGCACTGTCGGAGGGTCAGTACTGAGGGAGCGCCGCACTGTCGGAGGGTCAGTACTGAGGGATCACTGCACTGTCGGAGGGTCAGTACTGAGGGAGTGCTGCACTGTCGGAGGGTCAGTACTGAGGGATCACTGCACTGTCGGAGGGTCAGTACTGAGGGAGTGCTGCACTGTCGGAGAGTCAGTACTGAGGGATCACTGCACTGTCGGAGGGTCAGTACTGAGGGAGTGCTGCACTGTCGGAGAGTCAGTACTGAGGGGGCGCCGCACTGTCGGAGGGTCAGTACTGAGGGAGCGCCGCACCGTCGGAGGGTCAGTAGTGAGGGAGTGCCGCACTGTCGGAGAGTCAGTACTGAGGGAGCGCCGCACTGTCGGAGGGTCAGTACTGAGGGAGCGCCGCACTGTCGGAGGGTCAGTAGTGAGGGAGCGCCGCACTGTCGGAGGGTCAGTACTGAGGGAGCGCCGCACTGTCGGAGGGTCAGTACTGAGGGAGCGCCGCACTGTCGGAGGGTCAGTAGTGAGGGAGCGCCGCACTGTCGGAGGGTCAGTACTGAGGGAGCGCCGCACTGTCGGAGGGTCAGTAGTGAGGGAGCGCCGCACTGTTGAAGGATCAGTATATAGGGAGTGCCGCACTGTCGGAGGGTCAGTAGTGAGGGAGTGCCGCACTGTCGGAGGGTCAGTAGTGAGGGAGTGCCGCACTGTCAGAGGGTCAGTAGTGAGGGAGTGCCGCACTGTCGGAGGGTCAGTAGTGAGGGAACGCCGCACTGTCGGAGTGTTTTAGGGGCTTGCGTGGGATCAGGGTTTGGAACTGGAGTTACGCTAACAACGAGGGAAAGAAATAAAGGTTTAAAATTATCCAGAAGGTAAAGTCAGGTCCTTGTTGGAATCATTCCTGGAACCATTCACACATCAATGGACAGGGCTCCTAGGGGATAGACTGAGGGCCATTCCAAACATGTCAGAGACTCATGGGGTGGAGTCTGCATACAGCTCTCTAAGGATAAATGTGGGTCGGGAGATTCCGCTCCAACAAACCTCCTCATCTCTCTCGCTGGAGATTGTGAACACATTCTCCACTCTGGCTCAGTGAGTGTCTGTGTGTTTCTCTGTGTCTCAAACTTGTTTATAACCGTGGTTACTTTGTGTTGTGATGTTGCTGGAAGACTGAACTGAGTGAAAATCTGGGCACTTGCTGGGCTATGTTGTTTTTAAAAGATGTCCCTGATCTTGGCCTTTAACCAATTTTATCTGCCCACACCCCACCCTGCCAAGGGATTTTGATTTTGAAAACTGGAACATGAGGATCCAAAGAGGGAAGGTTTGTGACAAGGACGAGGACAGGTGCTTCCTCCAGAGGAGGACAGACTGAGGCCTGATCCACAGGCTTCACCCACGTGAGTTGTATCTGTTCATTACCCCGATCAAGGCTTAATTTTAATCTCTGGGGGACAGAGATGTGAATGAGATAGGAAGAGAGATACAGAGAGAAACACAGTTGGAAGTAACAGTGTCTCAATCTTTGTTTAGCATCTGATTTGTTATTCGGACATTGCCAAGAAATTGTGTAACTGAGAAAGGGGGAATCCTGGGCTCTTGCTGTGCTATTTTGCTTCAACGTTTTCTTTAGTCAATTATATTCTCTCTCTCTCTCCCTTCCCCAGGAATTTTAATTTTGAAGACTGCAATGTGATGAGGAATCCTTGGAGAGGAGCTTTCCCCTAGAGGAGGAAGGATGGACTGAGGCCTGTTCCACAGGCTGCACCCACCTGAGTTGTGTCTCTTTATTCCTCTGGGGTTTAATTTTAATCTGAGGGTCCCTGGTTTTCGGTTCCTCAGATGAACCGTTTCCTGTTAGATTACGGGGCTCTGGAGCGTGAAACCCTGAGGTTAAAATAACCCGGCCTTGCGATTAGTCACAAGCCTGTTAACCCTTTGGTGCTGTCCAAAAGTCTGTTATTTCAAAATAAGACAGGTGGGGAGACAGTGCGATGAACCTGGCTGTTAAATCAGATTCGCAAAGGCCATTACAATTCAGTTTAGTGAGGTTCTGACTTTAGATTTACCTTCTCCCTCTCTCCCCAGCTTTGTTTTTGTTTGTACCCCTCTCCAGCTTTTCTTCTTTC